>NC_134097.1:120001996-120302496 GCF_000715075.1 Nicotiana tabacum | reverse complement strand
CACCCCTCAGGATCCACAAGTGTGGTTCCCGGCCATGCTACAATTGTGACTTTACAAGTAAACAATCAAGGCTCAAATAAGGACTCGCATATAACATTGCAATTAGGTTGAATTTTTTTAGGGTAAACAGAGAGGGCAGAAATTTATGAAAAAAAAATTTGAATAGTTTTACAAGAAGAGATGAAAGATATAAAGGGAGAGGGTCCTAGGTTTATGATTAATTATGGATCACTTCAATGCAATATCCAGCAGTCACTCCTCAGAAGAGGGGTCGCACGTGATATTGGTGCACCGGTCATCATATCCATATCTACCCTTCCCACCCCGTTAAGGTATTAATGCGCGGAATAGTATCGTTACTTATTGCATGCTATTACCCGCCCTAATCCTATCAGTCCCGGAGGCATATAGGACTACTAATCCTAAAGGGGAAGGGATTTGAGGTCTTTGGGGAGTTTTAAAGGACAAAATACTAAGGCGTCAATCAAAACACACAATGCAGTAAAGGGGAGAGCAAATAGGCAAGTAAGACTCAAGTAAACCTCCTTGAATCACATAAGCCATAGAGTTTAGCATGTCTTGCATGTACTGGTTTGGTCTTTAAAATTAAAGCGATAAGCGGACTGGTTTAACTCATACATTGACAAGAAGTCTGCATTAGGCTTACTCGAATGCAGTTGTCAAAGACTGAACCACTTTTAGCTATGTGTTGGATAGAACTAACGATTTCGAAAAATAGACTGATTATAAAAAGTTACCAGTTTTTTTTTTCTAGAGTGAAACGAGTTTCAGGAAAAGGGTGTTCTATTTTGAATAGGTTTAAAAGAAATTCAAGGAACTTCAAAAGGTATGCATACTAGTAAAAAAAAATTCACGAACTTTATCGGAAAAGAAAGTTTCAGAAAATGCCAGTTTGTTTAGAAAATATTTGTTAACTTACGAGGTTCAGAAAATCGCGGAAGACTGCCAGCTTTAACAAGGCGTATATTAATCTAAACGTTTGGTGCTATCTTGCACAAATGAGACAGTTCAGATTCGAAGTTCCTATAGGCATGCTTTCTACACGTCAATTGATTTCAACACTCTTAAACAGGAGTCTCACAAACATGGTATCTATATGCAGCTTTGTTGTTAGGCCTATAGTTTGCCTAATGATATCATTATGTGCAGAAAATATAAACCTCTATGATCATGGTATCTATATGCATAATTGTAGAAAGTTTAGAAGTTAATCCCTATAAACATGCTTTCTATGTGTAGAGTTGCACAGACTAGAAATTAAATCCTACAGGCATGGTTTCTACCCTTTGTGCATAAAAGTAACCCCCTCCCTTTTTCACTAAATCCCCCATGAGTTTGTACAAATTATTACAGGCCAATAAAAAATAAGACAGAAATTAAAAGTACATCAGAAATCACAACTACATACGAACAGCCTAATTCAGACTTAGTGTCTAACCATATGAGATTGAAACACCTTCGAGATCAGGATTTCCAAAAGCCTTTCTCATATTTGGGGTGTGTCAAAGTTCCAAGAGTCTCAAAGGGACTCAGGGCAGTGCTTACACCCCAAACACATTTCAGAATCAAGGACATAGTGCAGTGTGGAAATGCCAGCTCTCAGAAGTCCAAGTTCAGAGGGAACTCAAGATCCCAAAGCAAGGCTCAAAAGAGAGGGGCAGAACTTAAGATTCTAGGAGTAGGTGTAAGTGCACAAGGGGGAAGGGAATCAAAGAGAGACAGGGCAAGCTAGTGGTCATGCCCAGCAATTGGGATGCTGGCACACCCCTGACCAGCCTGCTAGTCAGCATTGAGAGCTAGGATCCATTGTGGATCAGGTTATGGCCTAGGCAGTAATTAGGATACTGTCAGGCCAAGACCTTAACTCAGGCATATAGAAGGGAATAGAGGTAGGGATTCATAACAGAAATAGAAGTAAGGAAGAAAAATATTTAACACAAATTACTGAACATGAGCAGTAAAGTAAACAAAAGTCTGAAGCTGTAGAGTGAACACATAAGGGTGAGGTAGAAAATTAAATAAAAGACATACCAGTTTCAGAGGGAAATAAGTAAGAAAACAGTAGCCCTGAGAAGCCAAATTGCAAGCAAATAGTCAAAAAATCTTAGAAGAGAGCTGTGAGATTATGTGTGTAAATTACTGAATTGAGGGTGTGTGTAATAAGAGTATGCAGTTCGAAGTGTGTTGTAAAAGTATTGAATTTTAAGTGTCTTAAAAAATGCGGAAGGGTAGTCCCTTTTATAGTGCAGAGAAGCAAGTAAGAAAGGTAAGAAAATAGTTTACAATCAATCACTAAAGTCTCCCTTTGGCTAAGGGATTTGATTTCAAACGGGTAGAAGACAATTAAGGAAAGAGTTTTGATTAAACCTTTTCAAAGTAGCACAAAAGGGGTAAATACATAAAGGCTATTTAAGGACAGGGTCCTGACAGTACATGGCTGTAACATTTAAGGAAAGAAAATCAATTAACAACCAAGAAATCAGAAGTCGAAGATTTTGTATGAATGAATCAAGTCAGAAAGAGGAGAAAGATTTTAATCAGCAAACAATCAATTAAACCCTTTTAACAGGAATTCTGAATCAATCACTAGCTTGAAAACCCTTTTGAAAAAAGATTCGTCACATATAAAAGCATACAGACACGGGAAAGAAAGATTGTCATGCTCTTATGAAATCAGTTAAAAGAATCTAGTGTAGAAGAATTTAAAAGTTCAGAATTGTATGAAAACGAAGGGGTCCTAACTCAGTTTAAAGACTCAAAAATTAGTCTGAAAGAGTCGAGGGTTCTCAAATAGAACCCTAGTTCAATCACACGATCAAACCTCAGCAAAACCCCCCAAATTCTAGGGTTTCCACCTCGAGTCAAATACATAGATGAGGAGGCAAGTAGTCGAAGAAGGCTCAGAGATTTCTTTCAGAAACTCATGAGAAAACAAGTAAAAAATAGTAGAAAATTCCAAGTAAACAAAGTGAAGAAACTAATTCGAAGTATAATGAGAGTAGAAGAAACAGTGGAGGAAAACATGCTTAAGCAGGTCTTTTTAAAACAAGGTAAAATAGAAGAGAAAACAGTAAACACTTAAGAACATGGTAGAAGAGTACAATAGGCGAAGCATTTCAGAACATATCGAAAAAAAACATGTGAGACCATAGCATAGAAAACACCGTAGAAGAAAGGACGGAAAACAAAAGAACACAGTAGGAAAAACATGCATCATAAAAGGGAAACATAAGAACACAGTAGAAGAACATGCGTGGTAAAGGAAAACTTAAGAACATAGTAGAGACAACTACACACAAAGAAAAGGAAAAGAAAAGACATAGAAACATTTTAAGCATTTTCAGAATACCCTAAATCGGAAAGAAGTGATTTTGAAAGTAATTTTTTGAAAGAAAAGTTGGGGAAATCGTTTGAAAACTCTAGTAGAGCATGTATACACAACAGATCTAAGAAAATCAGAGAAACCCTCGAATAGCTAGGGTTTTGGAAGAACCCTAGTATGAGAAAGGCTTTGAGAATGTCTGATCGGAGTCGAAGAAGATCAGAATCAGGCTCAGGAGACCAGGCGCCACCGGAGCAAGGTTAGAGATGGCAGTAGAACCTTGAATCGGCGGAGATCTGGACGAAAACCTTCGAGGTCAGACCTCGAATCTTCAAGGACCTAGTGTATAAAAGCAAAGGGAGGTGAGTGTAAGGTTTCCATGGCCTGAGAAGCCATGGATTCCGGTGGGTTTTGAGGTGAGGATGATGGGAGGCTGCTAGAGTTAGGGGAAGGTTCGAGAGAGTTTGAGAGTTGAGAGGATTCAGAGGCGGCGGTTGGTGAGAAATGAGGTAGGGTAAAGGGGTCGTTTGAATTAAAAAAGGAAGGGGATGAGTGGAGCCGTTGATCTAAAAGATCAACGGTTGGGATTAAATGTGTTAAGTGGGGACTGGGTTTGGGTATGATAGGAAAGGGTACGGGTCGGGTTTTTGGGTCATTCAGTTGGGTGGAATTGGGGTTTGATTTTGGGCTAAAACTGAAAGCCAATTTGGCTATATATTAAATAGCCATTTTTCCCTATTTATTTTATAAAAATAATAAAAATGATTTTAAAAGCAAATTAAAAGTACTGACCCAATTAATAATATATAAATATTAATTGAAAAAATATAGGAACCGATTTTACAATTATAAAATGCTATTAATATTAAAGTAGGCTATAATTGGAATTATATGCAATTTAGCTTTTAAAATACCAAATAAATTTGTAAAAATATACAAAAATTATCTTAACTATATTTTGGTATAAATATGGGAATAAAATAAATTATTCACCAAAATTGATGATTTTGGGAATAATTATTGGATTTTGTACTGCTAAAATAGACAATAAATTGATTTTTATAAATCTTAAAAATTAGGGAAAATACCAAAACTCTTGGGCATGCTTATATATGAATACACATGCTATTTGAAAGTATTTTGTATAAAAATACATAGGGAAAAAATTGGGTATCAACAGCTGCCCCTCTTTACCCGGGAAGGATGAAAGAGTTGTCGGGTAAAGATATGATGGCCAATTTTAACCGAAGGAAACGATTTGAAAGGAATTCTAACCGAGCTCTGGCTCTTGAGCTGCTTACATATCCCTGGTCTTATAGGAATCAGGACATATGTAGTTCAAGAACCATTGACGGAATATGCCGATGGAGATTTGAAACGGACGAACACAATGTTATAGATTGAGAGAGGTTTTCTGAAAAGATCGATAGGCTGCGGGAACTGGAGCGGGATCGCTCCTGCTGAGACGGTCGTTGCCAGCCGGTGTACCTGCAAGTGAGCAATACGAGCGCATATTGTGCGTAAATTTAAACGTGATGCAAATTCCCATTGGACCATGAATGCTGTCCTAGGACGGTTAGGATGACGTCCTCGAACCATGATGTCTTAGTCCATGAAGCATGTGATAAAGGATACACAGGCTATGAAATGATGCTCTCGGGCTATGAGAATGATGCCTCTGGACTATGATGCCTTTGAATAATGCAAAAGATAAAATGGGGTCCTCAGGCCATGGCATGTCGTTCTCGGGCTATGCAAATGGTGCCTCCGAACAATGACGCCTTTGGACAATTTGGCGATCTTTCAGCCCATGAAATGCAGAAGGTGGCGATCTTTCAGCCGATGCAAGACGTAAATAAAAGGTGGCGATATTTCAGCCATGCAAAAGAGATAAGGTGGCGGTCTTTCAACCATGCAGGGTGGAGGTAGAGATTAACCTCGAAAGGCAGAAAGGTAGCCTTATGCAATGCAGAGAAATGCAGGATGGAGACAATGCTTAGTCCCGGAAGGCAGAAAGGTAGCCTTATGCAATGCAGGAAATGCAGATGGAGACAGAGCTTAGTCTCGGAAGGCAGAAAGGTAGCCTTATGCAATGCAGGAAATGCAGATGGAGGTAGAGCTTAACCTCAGAAGGCAGAAAGTAGCCTTATGCAATGCAAAATGCAGATGGAGACAAAGGTTAGTCTCGGAAGGCAGAAAGGTAGCCTTATGCAATGCAGAGAAATGCAGGATGGAGACAATGCTTACTCTCGGAAGGCAGAAAGGTAGCCTTATGCAATGCAGGATGGAGACAATGCTTAGTATCGGAAGGCAGAAAGGTAGTCTTATGCAATGCAGAGATATGCAGATGGAGGTAGAGCTTAACCTCGGAAGGCAGAAAGTAGCCTTATGCAATGCAAAAATGCAGATGGAGACAGAGCTTAGTCTCGAAAGGCAGATAAGTAGCCTCATGCAGTGCAGGAATGTAAAAGGATGATTAGTAGTAAGATCTCTTAGCTGATAGTCGATTATGACAATATGACTGCTGGGGAGATTGTGTACGGATAGCAATTGCGGGCACATGATGATTATGAGAAGTTTCATTCTTGGGAAAGTATGAGTGTATAAATATATCTAATGATATTGCGAATTGAGTGCCTGCATCCAAAGAAAAATCGTGAGTTCTGTAAGGGAGAAGGTTAGTTCGTCTTCCCCGGGCTCTTGACGTTGTGTGTCATTGGGGTAGCGTCGCTAAACAGCAGCAATTTGGATAATAGTTATGTATGATTTAGTAAATATAACGTAAGTATATGATCGAAAAGGGTTTCTTTAGATGAACCAACGACTGCGACGTGGTTCAAGACATTGCAACCTCTTTCACTCCGAAATTTTGAGGGTCCTCCTCAAAATTTTGCCCCAGTTTGCTGAGTGGACATTTCTGATGGCTGTGCTGAATGACTAAAAAAAATATTCTTCGGAATTTTGAGGGTCCTCCTCAAAATTTTGCCCTAGTTTACTGGGCCGGCGCTTCCGGCGATGCATGGACTGAAATCAACTTCGGAATTTTGAGGGTCCTCCTCAAAATTCTGCCTCAGTTCCAATAGTGGGGGGAAAAATGAAATTTTATTAAATTGTGACCGAACCCATAGGGCTGCCTATGTATCCCCTCTTAAACGAGAATCATGTCAGGCGTAGTTCAAATTACATCATAAGTGGTTACACATAATATTGTTTCACTGCATCTGAATTGATTGGCTTCGACCAGACTTCTCCATCCATCTCTGCAAGAATAAGGGCTCCTCCAGTTAGAACTCGGTGAACCATGTACGGACCCTGCCAATTGGGAGAGAACTTCCCTTTGGCTTCATCTTGATGTGGGAATATTTTCTTCAACACCAGCTGCCCCGGTGTAAACTTCCTTGGCTTAACTTTTTTGTTGAAGGCTCTGGATATTCTGTTCTGATACAACTGACTATGGTAAACTGCATTCATCCTTTTCCCATCTATAAAGGCTAACTGCTCGTAGCGACCTTTTACCCATTCTGCATCATCTAACTCTGCTTCTTGTATGATCCTTAAGGAGGGAATTTCTACCTCGGCGGTGATGACCGCCTCTGTACCATAAACCAGCATGTAGGGAGTTGCTCCGGTCGATGTGCGGACTATGGTGCAGTATCCCAATAAGGCGAATGATAATTCTCATGCCATTGTTTGTGCCTTTCGACCATCTTCCTTAGTATCTTCTTGATATTCTTGTTGGCTGCCTCCACAGCTCCATCCATCTAAGGCTTGTAGGCTGTAGACTTCTTGTGTTTGATCTTGAATGTTTCACACATTGCTTCCATCTAGTCACTGTTGAGATTGGAACCATTATTAGTGATGATTGATTTCGGAATTCCGAACCGACAAACAATACGGTTGCGGACGAGATATGCCACCACTTTCTTGGTTAGTGCTTTATATGATGCTGCTTCGACCCATTTGGTAAAATAATCAATTGCCACTAGAATGAACCTATACCCGTTTGATGCGGCAGGCTCGATTGGTCCAATAACATCCATTCCCCAAGCAGCGAATGGCCATGGTGAGCTTGTTGCAGTAAGCTCGTTTGGAGGCACCTTTATCATATCTTCATGTATCTGACAGCGATGGCATTTGCGAACATACCGAATACAGTATGTTTCCATAGTCATCCAAAAATACCTTGCTCGGAGTATCTTCTTTGCTAAGACAAAACCATTCATGTGCGGCCCGCAGGTCCCTGCATGCACTTCGTCTAATAGACTGGATGCTTTTTTTGCTTCGACACACCTTAGTAAACCCAAATCAGGAGTCCTCCTGTACAGGATTCCTCCACTGTGAAAGAAGTTGCTATATAACCTACGAAGTGTGTGCTTCTAAGTAGCGTTGGTAAGTTCTGGATATTCCCTTGTTGTCAAGTACTCCTTGATGTCATGGAACCATGGTTTTCCATCCGCTTCTTCCTCAATGTGGGTGCAGTAAGCCGGCTGATCATGAATCTTTACTGGGATGGGATCAATGGAATTTGTATCTGGATGCTGGATGATGGATGATAAAGTAGCTAATGCATCAACAAACTCGTTTTGGACTCTAGGGATGTGCTGAAATTTTGTCTTTGTGAACCTTTTCCTCAACTCCTGTATGTGATGCAAGTAGGGAAGTATCTTAGAGTTCTTGGTTTCCCACTCTCCTTGAACCTGATGTATGAGCAAGTCTGAATCCCCGATCACTAGCAACTCCTGAACGTTCATGTCAATGGCCATTTTGAGCCCCAAGATGTAGGCTTCATATTCGGCCATATTATTGGTGCAAGGGAACCTGAGCTTGGCGGATACCGGGTATTGCTGGCCGGTTTCTGATACTAGGACTGCTCCTATGCCAACTCCTTTGAAATTTGCAGTTCCGTCGAAAAACAACCTCCAACCATCATAGGATTCTGCAATATCTTCTCCTATGAAAGATACCTCTTCATCGGGAAAATACGTTTTTAGGGGATCGTATTCTCCGTCCACGGGATTCTCGGCGAGATGATCCGCCAAGGCTTGCCCTTTGATTGCTTTCTGGGTCACGTAAACAATGTCGAATTCACTTAGCAGGATTTGCCACTTGGCGAGCTTGCTAGTGGGCATGGGTTTCTGGAAGATATACTTCAGAGGGTCCATTATAGATATGAGATAAGTGGTGTAAGAACATAAGTAATGCCTCAACTTCTACGCGACCCAAGTCAAAGCACAACAAATGCGTTCTAAAAGAGAATACCGAGCCTCGTACGGTGTGAACTTCTTACTGAGATAGTAGATGGCTTTCTCTTTTTTCCCTGTTTCATCATGTTGTCCCAGAACACAACCGAACGCTCCATCCAATACCGCAAGGTAAAGCAATAGGGGTCTTCCTGGCTCAGGCGAAACCAAGACCGACGGCGTTGACAGGTATTCCTTGATTCTGTCAAAAGCTTTCTGACAATCATCAATCCACTTGGTAGCAACGTCCTTTTTCAGCATTCTGAAGATAGGTTCACAAATGACCGTGGACTGAGCTATGAACCGGCTGATATAGTTGAGTCTTCCCAGGAAACTCATCACGTCCTTCTTGTTCTTTGGCGGCGGCAATTCTTGGATAGCTTTGACCTTTGATGGATCCAATTCTATTCCTCGACGGCTCACGATGAAACCCAGTAATTTACTAGCAGTAACCCCGAATGCACACTTGGTGGGATTCAGTTTCAGATTGTACCTCCTCAGTATGTTGAAGAACTTTCTTAAGTCTTCCATGTGATCCCTGACTTTCTTGGATTTGATGATGATGTCATCCACATATACCTCGATCTCCTTGTGTATCATGTCATGAAAGATGGTAGTCATGGCTCTCATATAGGTGGCACCAGCATTCTTCAAACCGAATAGCATCATTTTGTAATAGTACATTCCCCATGGCGTGATGAAAGCCGTTTTCTCTACATCTTCGTCATCCATCCATATCTGATGATACCCAGCGAAACAATCAACAAAAGACTGCAACTTCAGAGGGTCCATTATAGATATGAGATAAGTGGTGTAAGAACATAAGTAATGCCTCAACTTCTACGTGACCCAAATCAGAGCACAACAAGTGCGTTCTAAAAGAGAATACCGAGCCTCGTACGGTGTGAACTTCTTACTGAGATAGTAGATGGCTTGCTCTTTTTCCCCTATTTCATCATATTGTCCCAGAACACAACCGAATGCTCTATCCAATACCGCAAGGTAAAGCAATAGGGGTCTTCTTGGCTCAGGCGAAACCAAGACCGGCGGCGTTGACATGTATTCCTTGATTCTGTCAAAAGCTTTCTGACAATCATCAATCCACTTGGTAGCAGCGTCCTTTTTCAGCATTCTGAAGATAGGTTCACAAATGACCGTGGACTGAGCTATGAACCGACTGATATAGTTGAGTCTTCCCAGGAAACTCATCACGTCCTTCTTGTTCTTTGGCGGTGACAATTCTTGGATAGCTTTGACCTTTGATGGATCCAATTCTATTCTTCGACGGCTCACGATGAAACCCAGTAATTTACTAGCAGTAACCCCGAATGCACACTTGGCGGGATTCAGTTTCAGATTGTACCTCCTCAGTCTGTTGAAGAACTTTCTTAAGTCTTCCATGTGATCCCTGACTTTCTTGGATTTGATGATGATGTCATCCACATATACCTCTATCTCCTTGTGTATCATGTCATGAAAGATGGTAGTCATGACTCTCATATAGGTAGCACCAGCATTCTTCAAACCGAATAGCATCATTTTGTAATAGTACATTCCCCATGGCGTGATGAAAGCCGTTTTCTCTACATCTTCCTCATCCATCCATATCTGATGATACCCAGCGAAACAATCAACAAAAGACTGCAACTCATGCTTGGCGCAGTTGTCGATTAGAATGTGTATGTTAGGCAAGGGGAAGTCGTCTTTAGGACTGGTCCGGTTAAGATCCCGGTAGTCGACATAGACTCTAACTTTCCCATCCTTTTTTGGCACTGACACGATGTTGGCTAACCATGTCGGATACTCTATTACCCCAAGAACCTTGGCTTTGACTTGCTTGGTAACCTCTTCTTTGATTTTCAAACTTATGTCGGGTTTGAATTTCCTAAGCTTCTGCTTTACCTGCAGACATGTTGGATCTGTCGGCAGTTTGCGAGCTACAATGGATGTACTGAGACCAGTCATATCATCATACGACCAGGCGAATATGTCTTCATATTCCTTTAGGAACTCCGTGTACTCTTTCTTTTCTGATGGTGACAGGTGAACACTGATGCGCGTTTCTTTGACATTCTCTGTATCTCCCAGATTAACGACCTCAGTTTCGTCCAAGTTAGACTTAGGCCTATTCTCAAAATTCTCAACCTCTCTGACGACCTCTTCTGGTATATCATCCTCTTCTGAATCCATATCCGTTTATTGTGTTGTCTCGTTGCAAGTCACAATCGTTGGTTCATCGTCAAGGCAAATAATAGTAATGCTGTGTAAAATAAAGTGAATGATAGAGAAAATAATAAGAGCGAGATATATAAAAAACTGAAATGCTTCGATTGAATTCGTAATTGTTTTGAATATCGAAGCTCTTTTCAAAAATAAAAGACAATGTGGAAATAAAATCAGCTAGTAAAAGTGAAAATGTGATGCATGGTGCTTTTGTTTAGCCTTGCTACCACAAAGCTTTCCGGGCCCTAGTAGTTCTGATTGACCAATTGTTGAGGCGTTCTCCTCAGTTCACAGCTTGTATATAAGGGCCTTCTTCCCCTTCCTCCTTGAAAATAACATAGCAGTCCATATCATTGTCTCCCAGAAACAGATTCTTCATGGCTGCCAATGCTTTATCTTCCTCTGACCCATATATAGTATCTGCTGGTTGGAAAGTCTGCTCCAGGCAAAGTATCGGATGCTCTAGTGGATAGTAGGGACCGCGCCATGGTGGCGACTAGTGATTGAACTCCTCCCAAGTGTACTCATACCCCAAACCAAATGTAGTACCATGTTCCTTCAGCTTGATGGGTTTGGTGATTCCCTAGAGGTTTTTGCCGAGTCCCTTTCCAGGTTCATACCCACACCAATTCAGGATACTTTCAATCTTGTTATCCCACCATTTATCTTTGCTTACAGCATTGACCTTTTCAATGTGGTGGTATGTTTCTCCGCCTATTTTCCTTCTGCCTCCAACCATTGGGATGGTCTAGCGACTGTATATGGGGTTGCTACCATCGCCATAAATAATCACCTCTTGGTGATTCCACTCGAATTTCACTGCCTGATGCAGGGTCAATGCTATAGATCTAGCGGCGTGGATCCATGGTCGTCCCAACAACAAGTTGTAGGATGTTGGGACATCTATCACTTGAAAGTCAACGTCAAACCAAGTTGGTCCCATTTGCAGGCATAGGCTGACCTCTCCGATAGTAGACCTTTGGGACCCATCGAAGGCTTTGACATTGATGGCCCCATCTTTGATCTCGTGCAGGCTCTTTCCCCAATGTTCTGATAGTTATCAACGGACAGATGTTGAGGCTGGATCCTCCATCGATCAAGACTCTAGTGATGAAGTAATCCTCGCACTACACGATGATGTGCAGGGCCATGTGACTCAGTTCTTCCGACGGCAGCTCATCTTCGTGGAAGGTGATTTTGTGGCTTTCCAGTATTTGCCCTACCATATTTGCCATTTCACCTCCAGTTATGTTGCTGGGCACATAAGCTTCACTAAATATCTTCATCAAGGCATTTTTGTGTGCGTCAGAGCTCTGTAGAAGAGCTAGGATGGAGATCTGCGCTGGTGTTTTGTTCAACTGCTCAATGACCGAATACTCCTTAGCTTGTATTTTCCTCCAAAGATCATCGGGCCCAGTTTCAACAGTCCATCCAGAGGCTTTCTTACTGGACTCAGCTAGGTGCTCTGGAGTGTAAACCCTGCCTATTCTAGTCATACCCTACGCAGCAATTGTTTCTCCCGTCTTGGTCTTCCCTTTCCTCCTTGTCTCAGCTGTGTAATCCCATGGTATGGCATTTGAGTGGAACAGTGTTATGTCTGACATTGCTACAAGAATAGGTACCCTTGGTGGTAACACAGAAACTTCAAAAGGTGCAGGTGCCTTCGGGACTCCAAACCCAACCTTAATTGGTCCGGGCGCCTTTGCAGAAGAAGGTGCTTCAAATTCGAGAGGTATAGACATATTTACTTTATCGCCCTTGGAGGGCTGATTCTGCACAACAATTGGGTTAAGCGTGACTGCCGGTTTCTTTGGCTTATCACCCTCAGCAATCAATCCTATCAACCCCTTAGGGTCCCAGTCATCTTCGATCTCGATCATGTGAATGTCTCTACCTTTGTGATCAGGAAGAGGGTTGTTGCGGACATTAGGAGTAGGCTCCTTTGCTACGATAACCTTATTGTCAATCAGAGTTTGAATATTGTCCCTCAACGAGCGGCACTCATCAATGGTATGTCCCTTCATGCCAGAGTGGTATGCACAAGTCTTATTAGGGTTGACCCACTGGGAAGGATTTTCTGGAGTTATGGCAGGGATAGGGGAGACATAACCAGCAGCTTTAAGTCTCTAGTACAGTTGGTCAATTGGCTCAGCGATGGCTGCATATTGTCTGGGAGGTCTGCGGTCAAAATTTGGTTTGGGTCTAGGGAAATTTTGGCGAGTGGGAGGTGATTGGTAGTGAGAGGGTTGGACATTATAAGCTTGGTAAACAGGTACAGGTTAAGAGTATCTGGATGAGGTGGGTTGATATGTGGGAGGTGGAGATGATTGGTAAATAGGTGGTGGATTTTGGTAAGAGGGTGCGGGTGCTTGGTAATTCGGGATAGGTTGATATGTAAGTGGAGTTAACGGGTAAGTATGGTATTTTAGTGGTGATTTGGCTCCCAGTGCGACCATCACGGCACTCACATCCTTCTTCTTGGACGTGCCACCAGACTGTAAAGCCTTGTTGGTGGCCTGCAATGCTTCAAGATTAGTAACCATACCATTCTTAATGCCTTCCTCAATTCTTTCTCCCAGCTTGATGATATCTGAGAATTTCTGACCCTCGATTAGCATCAACCTCTCATAATATTGTGGATCCAGAGCCCGGACGAAGAATCTGTTCATCTGTTCCTCTTCTAAGGCCGACCTGACCTTAGCAGCCTCTGATCTCCAACGAGTAGCATACTCACGGAATGTCTCAGTAGGTTTCTTCTTTAGATTCTGGATGTAGAATACATCTGGTGCATTCTCTGTATTGAATCGAAACCTATCCATGAAATACGATGCCATACCTACCAAGCTGGTCCATTTCTTGGGGTCCTGACTGATGTACCAGGATAAAGCATCCCCCTTCAGACTTCTCATGAAGAGTTTCATACGGATTTTCTCATCCCTTCTGACTCTAACCAGCTTATCACAATATGTCCTCAAATGGACTTTGGGATCTCCCGTGCCATCGAACATTTCGAACTTGGGAGATTTGTACCCCTCCGGAAGTTCAACATCTGGTTGAATGCAGAGGTCCTCATAATTCAGCCCCTCTATACCTTTGTTTCCTTCTATGCCCTGAACTTGGCTAGTCAACTTCTTAAGTTCTGCTGCCAAGTTTTTGATAAGAGAATCCTTGTCATCAGACTTAGGTGCACTTGAGATTGGTTGAGTGTAGTGGGGTACGGTATCTACGTAGATAGGAGTGTTGTGGAGGTAGTCATTTGTGGAGTTCAGTGGTTCAGGAATGAGTAGTGGAGTGTTGTTTGGAGTATGGCCTGTGTTGCAGTGTTGAGCATGAGTGGGTTGCATCTATGGTTGTGGGGTGTTCTGTGGAGGTGCGGGGTTTTGAGCATTTGGTTAGTTGACATCAGGAGCGGTGAGAGAGAATGATAAATTTGCCAAGTTCTGAACTTGATCCAGTTCTTCTCGGAACTTCAATAATTTCTTCTCAAGTTGGGCCGCAGTTTTCTTAGCAACCGGGGTACCCTGAGGAATCTCAATTCTTTCAATTTCCTTTCTGGCGCTTGAATCTCCTATTCTACCTTTGTTCTTGTTCGGATAGGACTCGGAGGAGGAGGAGGTGGAGGGCCCTTGGATCTCGTACTGTATAAAGATGGTACCAGAATGCACGAACTAACCTTTTGGGGAGGGGAATAAAAATAAAAGAAAAACAAAAAGGTAACAAGTTAGTACGGGTTATGAGAAGAAAATGTTGCAATATTTAAACACATTGTGCAAGAATATAAATCGTGTCCTAATTTGGGTGCTTTGTTGTGCCCGAGGTAGGCCTAGCGACAAGTTAATTTGGAGAACTTATAATGCTAAATGCCTCATTTTATTGATAAAAATAAGACGAATCCCAAAACGACACTAAAATAGCGGAAAGTAAAAATGTCACTAATGGCCATTGGCCTTATTACATTAAAAGCGAAAAGAAAGACTCCTAACTACTTGGTCCTAGAAGGACCTTCTTCAGGTTGAATGTTCTCGTTGATCAAGTCCTCCAGCTCGCGCGGATTTTCCAGTAAAAATGCTATCTCCAGACGTTCTCATTTGCCTTCCTCAGCATTTTGATAGTCGATGACTCTTTCCCTCACTTTCCCTTCCAATTCCAGCAAGCTGTACTCCAGGTATTCTAGCTTCTCACTAGCCTTGGTGACGCTTTCTTTCCATTCGTTGATTTGGTTGCTCGATAGGAGGTTTCTCCACTAAGTCTGCAAGAGTGAAGGTATGTTTACCATACCAAAGTCAGGAACTTTGCCATTCATTTTTTGCAAAACAAAAGGGTTAAGACCTCACCCCCACCAGACTCGACTATTTAATACCAATAATCAGCATAAAAAACATTTAGTTCTCCAAATAAATGCACAGAATATGGTGGTATCCGTTTGGGTTTCAAGGAAACCCAGTGGACTTCGGACAAGGCTATCTTAATGAGTCATTATGTGGACAACATAACTGACTCGGCTAGGTTTGACCATGATGCATGCATAGTTAAACAGAGTAAGGTTTCTATGGGGTATTAAACCGGTACCCTTGAGCGGACAACTCAAGAGGTAAAGGCACGGAACCGTCGATTGCATCGCTGATCGACTGGTTTTACCGCAAATACGCCTTTGCCAAATTAAATGGGTGATAATATTTGGAGAGCGCAACCACTCATTGTAAGCGTTGCTATGGTATCTGTTTGGCATGAGTGGAATATGATGTTGAAGATGAAGTTTACAAAAACGAAACAAATTGACATGTATTTCCACATTCATAAGATAAATGATTACAATAATTGCTCGT
Source organism: Nicotiana tabacum (assembly GCF_000715075.1). Classification (NCBI taxonomy): domain Eukaryota; kingdom Viridiplantae; phylum Streptophyta; class Magnoliopsida; order Solanales; family Solanaceae; genus Nicotiana; species Nicotiana tabacum. The sequence continues at coordinate 120,286,864 of NC_134097.1, read as the reverse complement.
AATTACAACAGTATTGAAATAAAGCAGTAAAGGAAAGCAGTTAAAGGAAAGAAAAGACATGAAGAGCCAAGTCAGTTTCGTAGTGAAAGAATAAAAGACAGTAAATAAAGCAATTAATGAGATAGTAAAGTCACAAGCAACATACAATAGTAAAAGCCTAAAGAAGATCCCCAGTGGAGTCGCCATGTTGTCGACGCCCCCTTTTTTTCTAACCGTGGGTTCGAAATCGGGTATATGACATTGGGAGGACAACTATATTCCCTTTCGAGAATTGGGTTTAGAAGTTGAAGAGTCGCCACCTAATGATTATAGTGCATTAGGACACTTTAAGAAAGGTTTGAGTTGGAAAACCAGAGTTCGGGTAAGGACTAGAAATTATCCCGAGGGAAAGGTGTTAGGCACCCCTCAGGATCCACAAGTGTGGTTCCCGGCCATGCTACAATTGTGACTTTACAAGTGAACAATCAAGGCTCAAATAAGGATTCACATATAACATTGCAATTAGGTTGAAAACTTTTGAGGGTAAACAGAGAGGGCAGAAATTTATGAAAAAAAGATTTGAATAGTTTTACAAGAAGAGATGAAAGCAAATAAAGGGAGGGGGGGTCCTAGGTTTATGATTAATATGGATCACTTCAATGCAATATCCAGTAATCACTGCTCAAAAGAGGGGTCGCACGTGATATTAGCGCATCGGTCATCATATCCATATCTACCCTTCCCACCCCATTAAGGTATTAATGCGCGAAATAGTATCGTTACTTATTGCATGCTATTACCCGCCCCAATCCTATCAGTTCCGGAGGCATATAAGACTACTATTCCTAAAGGGGAAGGGATTTGGGGCATTTGGGGAGTTTCAAAGGACAAAATACTAAGGCGTCAATCAAAACACGCAATGCAGTAAAGGGGAGAGAAAATAGGCAAGTAAGGCTCAAGTAAACCTCCTTGAATCACATAAGCCATAGAGTTTAGCGTGTCTTGCACGTACTAGTTTGGTCTTTAAAATTAAAGTGATAATCGGACTGGTTTAACTCATACTTTTAGACAGGAAGTCCGCATTAGGCTTACTCAAATGCAATTGTCAAAGACTGAACCACTTTTAGCTATGTGTTGGATAGAACTAACGATTTCGAAAACAGACTGATTATAAAGAGTTACCAGTTTTTTTTCCAGAGTGAAATGAGTTTCAGAAAAAGAGTGTTCTATTTTGAAGAGGTCTAAAAAAATGAAAGGAACTTCAAAAGGTATGCAGACTAGTAAAAAAAATTTCACGAACTTTATCGGAAAAGAGAGTTTCAGAAAATGCCAGTTTGTTTAGAAAATGTTTGTTAACTTACGAGGTTCAGAAAATTGCAGAAGACTACCAGTTTAACAAAGCGTATATTAATCTAAACGGTTGGTGTTGTCTTGAACAAATGAGACAATTCAGATTCGAAGTTCCTATAGGCATGCTTTCTACACGTCAACTGATTTCAACACTCTTAAACAGGAGTCTCACAAACATGGTATCTATATGCAGCTTTGTTGTTAGGCCTATAGTTTGCCTAATGGTATCATTATGTGCAGAAAATATAAACCCCTATGAGCATGGTATCTATATGCATAATTGCAGAAAGTTTAGAAGTTAATCCCTAAAAACATGCTTTCTACGTGTAGAGTTGCACAGACCAGAAATTAAATCCTACAGGCATGGTTTCTACCCTTTGTGCATAAAACTAACCCCCTCCCTTTTTCACTAAATCCCCCGTGAGTTTGTACAAATTATTACAGGCCAATAAAAAATAAGACAGAAATTAAAAGTACATCAGAAATCATAACTATTACAAAGTAATGCCATTTGGTCTCAAGAATTCTAACCATATGAGATTGAACCACTTCCGAGATCAAGATTTTCAAAAGCCTTTCTCATATTTGGGGTGTGTCAAAGTTCCCAAGAGTCTCAAAGGGACTCAGGGCAGTGCTTACACCCCAAACACATTTCAGAATCAAGGACATAGTGCAGTGTGGAAATGCCAGCTCTCAGATGTCCAAGTTCAGAGGGAACTCAATATCCCAAAGCAAGGCTCAAAAGAGAGGGGCAGAACTTAAGATTATAGGAATAGGTGTAAGTGCACAAGGGGGAAGGGAATCAAAGAGAGACAGGGCAAGCTAGTAGTCATGCCCAGTAATTGGGATGCTGGCACACCCCTGACCAGCCTGCTAGTCAACATTGAGAGCTAGGATCTATTGTGGATCAGGTTATGGCCTAGGCAGTAATTAGGATACTGTCAGGCCAAGACCTTAACTCAGGCATATAGAAGGGAATAGGGGTAGGAATCATAACAGAAATAGAAGCAAGGAAGAAAAATATTTAACATAAATTACTGAACATGAGCAGTAAAGTAAACAAAAGTCTGAAGCTGTAGAGTGAACACATAAGGGTGAGGTAGAAAATTAAATAAAAGACATACCAGTTTCAGAGGGAAATAAGTAAGAAAACAGTAGCATTAAGAAGCCAAATTGCAAGCAAATAGTCAGAAAATCTTAGAAGAGAGCTGTGAGATTATGTGTGTAAAGTACTGAATTGAGGGTGTGTGTATAAGAGTATGCAATTCGAAGTGTGTTGTAAAAGTATTGAATTGTAAGTGTCTTTAAATATGCGGAAGGGTAGTCCCTTTTATAGTGTAGAGAAGCAAGTAAGAAAGGTAAGAAAATAGTTTACAATCAATCACATAAAGTCTCCCTTTGGCTAAGGGATTTGATTTCAAACGGGTAGAAGACAATTTAGGAAAGAGTTTTGATTAAACCTTTTCAAAGTAGCACAAAAGGGGTAAATACATAAAGGCTATTTAAGGACAGGGTCCTGACAGTACATGGTTGTAACATTTAAGGAAAGAAAATCAATTAACAGCCAAGAAATCAGAAGTCGAAGATTTTGTATGAATGAATCAAGTCAGAAAGAGGGGAAAGATTTTAATCAGCAAACAATCAATTAAACCCTTTTAACAGGAATTCTGAATCAATCACTAGCTTGAAAACCCTTTTGAAGAAAGATTCGTCACATATAAAAGCATACAGACACGGGAAAGAAAGATTGTCATGCTCTTATGAAATCAGTTAAAAGAATCTAGTGTAGAAGAATTTAAAAGTTCAGAATTGTATGAAAACGATAACTCAGTTTAAAGACTCAAAAATTAGTCTGAAAGAGTCGAGGGTTCTCAAATAGAACCCTAGTTCAATCACACGATCAAACCTCAGCAAAACCCCCCAAATTCTAGGGTTTCCACCTCGAGTCAAATACATAGATGAGGAGGCAAGTAGTCGAAGAAGGCTCAGAGGTTTCTTTCAGAAACTCATGAGAAAACAAGTAAAAAATAGTAGAAAGTTCCAAGTAAACAAAGTGAAGAAACTAATTCGAAGTATAATGAGAGTAGAAGAAACAGTGGAGGAAAACATGCTTAAGCAGGTCTTTTTAAAACAAGGTAAAGTAGAAGAGAAAACAGTAAACACTTAAGAACATGGTAGAAGAGTACAATAGGCGAAGCATATCAGAACATATCGAAAAAAAACATGTGAGACCATAGCATAGAAAACACCGTAGAAGAAAGGACGGAAAACAAAAGAACACAGTAGGAAAAACATGCATCATAAAAGGGAAACATAAAAACACAGTAGAAGAACATGCGTGGTAAAGGAAAACCTAAGAACATAGTAAAGACAACTACACACAAAGAAAAGGAAAAGAAAAGACAGAGAAACATTTTAAGCATTTTCAGAATACCCTAAATCGGAAAGAAGTGATTTTGAAAGTAATTTTTTGAAAGAAAAGTTGGGGAAATCGTTTGAAAACTCTAGTAGAGCATGGATACACAACAGATCTAAGAAAAATCAGAGAAACCCTTGAATAGCTAGGGTTTCGGAAGAACTCTAGAATGAGAAAGGCTTTGAGAATGTCTGATCGGAGTCGAAGAAGATCAGAATCAGGCTCAGGAGACCAGGCGCCACCGGAGCAAGGTTAGAGATGGCAGTAGAACCTTGAATCGGCGGAGATCTGGACGAAAACCTTCGAGGTCAGACCTCGAATCTTCAAGGACCTAGTGTATAAAAGCAAAGGGAGGTGAGTGTAAGGTTTCCATGGCCTGAGAAGCCATGGATTCCGGTGGGTTTTGAGGTGAGGATGATGGGAGGCTGCTAGAGTTAGGGGAAGGTTTGAGAGAGTTTGAGAGATGAGAGGATTCAGAGGCGGCGGTTGGTGAGAAATGAGGTAGGGTAAATGGGTCGTTTGAATTTAAAAAGGAAGGGGATGAGGGGAGCCGTTGATCTAAAAGATCAACGGTTGGGATTAAATGGGTTAAGTGGGGACTGGGTTTGGGTATGATAGGAAAGGGTACGGGTCGGTTTATTAGGTCGTTCAGTTGGGTGGAATTGGAGTTTGATTTTGGGCTAATATTGAAAGCCAATTTGGCTATATATTAAATAGCCATTTTTCCCTATTTATTTTATAAAAATAATAAAAATGATTTTAAAAGCAAATTAAAAGTACTGACCTAATTAATAATATATAAATATTAATTTAAAAAATATAGGAACCAATTTTGCAATTATAAAATGCTATTAATCTTAAAGTAGGCTATAATTGCAATTATATGCAATTTAGCTTTTAAAATACCAAATAAATTTGTACAAATATACAAAAATTATTTTAACTATATTTTGGTATAAATATGGGAATAAAATAAATTATTCACCAAAATTGATGATTTTGGGAATAATTATTGGATTTTGTACTGCTAAAATAGACAATAAATTGATTTTTGAGAATCTTAAAAATTAGGAAAAAATACCAATCTCTTGGGCATGCTTATATATGCACACACATGCTATTTGAAAGTATTTTGTATAAAAATACATAGGAAAAAAATTGGGTATCAACAAATGATTACCAATTCTTTTTTCCAAATAATATCCTAGGTGCACATCTACATTTCAAGGCATATATCAAGTTCAGTCCACAGAGAAATACTAAGTAAGACATGCGCAAGCAATACCGAGGGATGTATGGCACGATCCAACATAAAAGTAAATTATGCACTGCCGAGGGTCGAATGGCTCGAACCATAGATGCATCTATTACCTCGCTCGCGAATCGTACATGCGATGCGGTCAAATTTAAACAAACACAACACTCACTCAATCAAGAATTTATCAAGGAGCAGTTATCCAATGAAAAGTCAATTCTCTTTTAACAATTCAAGAAAAATGGAGTTTAATCTTCTTAGAAATTCATTCGCAAATTCGATGTGGTTTGAGCAATTCAAATTGTCAATAATATTACAATATTCTAAGTATAGCATGCTTATGGGTCCTAGACTACCCGGATTTAACATGATAGTAGCTACGCACGGACCCTCATCACCTAGTGCGGGTATATAATGACAATTAATTCAATTATTATACCTACGGGGACAATTCCCTCTTACAAGGTTAGAAAGGAGACTCACCTTGCTCCAAAGTGCACTTCCAATACCAAGAATGAGTCCAAGCCCTCAACTCGGAGCCGAACAATCCCAAACTAATTAAATGAAGTAAGAACTAATCAATATAGGCTCACAAGATTGAATTCTAGCTATTTAAGTGATTTCCCAACCATTAACACAAGTTTTCCTAAATTCCGACCTCGGGACCACGTGCCCGAATTCCGAGATTTTTCAAAGGAATTTGTTCTCTACAACCAAAGGATCATTAATATGTGATTTATAATTCATTTCATAACAAATTTCGTGGTTAAATCTAAGTTTTAGCAAAATCCTAGGTCTTGCTCTAATCCCTTGACTTTACCTAATTTCTAGTGTTTAACCTACCTAATATGCAAGTATTAAACTAAGGAGGGATGGAATAAACTTACCTCAAAATGCTAAGTGAAGACCTTCTCTCAAAATCTCCCAAATCGCCCAAAGGAAGAGTGAAAATGTAATAAAAATGACTTAGAACCCGTCTTTAATGAACCTCACTGGTTTAGCGATTTCTGCATATGCGGTCAGGGGACCGCATCTGTGAGAATTATACCGCATCTGCAAAGGGGGGGGAGGGAAGGCTGGGACCGCATTTGCGGTCTCAAGGACGCATCAGCGGAGCCGCATCTTCGGTTTTCTGGCCTGGCCACCTGGGCCGCTTCTACGATGGAAGGGCCGCACCTGCGTGAAACAACAACCTTCAGCCCTTTATCAAATTTTCCACTTCACTCGAGCCTCGTCCGATTGACGTTCGGGGCTCCCGGGCCCCGCCCGAACATACCGACACATCTGAAATCACGAGATGGACCTACTTGAAACCTCGGAACACCCGAAAAAATGCTAAATCTAGGATTCACCCCCTAAAACCAATTGAATCAAACTTATGAACTTCAAGTTCTAAGTTTCCCTCTAACGGCCCAAAACGCCCTTAAACTACTTGGATTGACACCAAATTTTACGGGCAAGTCTTAAATGATATTTCGGACCTGTACCGGGATTCGGAACCAAAATACGAGCCCAATACCTAGGAAATCAATAATTACTTAGTTTCTTTGATTCTTTAAAACTTCAAATTAACAATTTTCCTAAAAAAATTCATTACTCGGGCTAGGGACCTCGGAATTCGATTCTGGACATACGCCCAGGTCCCATATTTTTCACGGGCCCTCCGAGACCGTCAAATCATGAATCCGGGTCCGTTTTCTCAAAATATTGACCAAAGTCAAACTTGGTCTTTTAAGAGAATCCTAGAGAATCAAATGGACATATTTCACTCAAAACTCTTCCAAATTCCCGAACCGACTGCCCCCGCAAGTTGTAAGTTAGCTAAAGCAAGCACGGAAAGTTTTATTTAGGGAAACGGGGTTCTAAAAGGCAAAATGACTGGTTGGGTCGTTACAATATAAATAACAATGACAAGACACCATATAACAACAACAAGTCACAACTACTTTACGACAAGCGGCAAGCTCCAATTGGAATCCGTATAACCCATATCACCCCTTATAGACTTCTTACATTAACTTAAAAGTTTCATTAACATGATAATGAAGTCATTCATCAATGATTCCATCCTTATACCATATATTTATAACAAAGGAAACAATTCACAACTCCAACTATTTTCAATTAGTAACTTTGTTCACTAGTTCATGTCTACTCCATCCATTTAACTTAATAAACATCAAGATAACCTTAAGAACATGCAAGAACGCAATACACATACCTCCTACAGTAACTTCAAGTCGAAATCCAAGTTATATTCAGCTTACAACAACCCTCAATGGCAATACAACACCATATAAGTGACTTAAGCTAATCCAAGTATTATCTTGTAGTTTATCATCCTAACAACTTAACCAACATACAAGAAAGCTTAAGCGCAATTAGTAGGCTGTTATAATCACCTTAGACAGCAGCAACAACTTGGAATATTATCCAAATACAGCCCACAACAATCCTCAATGACAACACAACCTCAAAGAGGTGTTGTTCTTCACTAGAACTAAGTTTTGATGTTGAAATATAGCGTAATCACTTTGGAATCACTTCAAACCCTTGTGGTATATGTTTAGAGGGTTAGGAGAAGTTTGGAGATGTATTTTAGTTGAAAAATGAGCAAAAATAGGCGTCCAAATCGTTTATAAATTGAAGTAGGTCAACCACCGCCTAAGTGGGTCCCATTGGGAGCTGCTTGTGCGGTCTCGCGAAAATATGAATATCTCTCTACTCCGATGTCATATTGACAAACAGTTTAATGCGTTAGAAACTAGACTCGTAGATATTCAATTTTGTAGGTATATCATCCCATAATTCCAAGTACATTAGGAGAAATGCTCAGCTACATTTAACCTAAGTTTCAACTCATTCTTGAATGTAACTTGTGATGACCTTTTCCACTTTTGTTTCACAACTCGCTTGACTTTAAAACATGAAACACGACTATCATACGACTAAAATAACCCATAACATAATCTCCTTATAAGGTTAAGCGCCCTAGTCTCACCCCAAAAGTACATGTTATAATATTCCCAACTTGTCGACTTTTGACGAAACTTATTTTCTTCAATTCATTTAGCTTCGAAGCCTTCAAACCCTCTTAGTACTTGGTATTCATGATCTTAAATATTTGTAACCTCCATTGTAAAATGATTAACTTAATTTAGTACTTTCAAAGTTGATCTCATTTCTGAGCTTACATCAATTGACTTACGACGTACTCTCACGTATGAAGACTTGGGGTGTAATATCGTGTCTCCCCTTTGGAACATTCGTCCTCGAATGTTGACTGATGCGCTTATTAGTTTCATAAACTATAGCTCTTACGAATACATTAATGCTCATCTTGCCATCTAAGCAACTGTTTTGTGAATAAATCCACACGCTTGGGCATTCCCCCCTTTAGGCCTCTTTCTCACGCCATGACATGTGGTCGGAATTCTTCCAATATCGTAACATTTTCTACCTTATATCATGCTGTATGTACGATTGTGTCCTTGTATGAGTGCCTAGCGACTCTTCTTCCCTTATTCCTTCATCTTTTAGCCAATCTCTAAGCCTCACTTTATGAACATATACAGAATTATGACAAGCTGTCCCTTTAGGAATCTATAGGTGTACAGATGTCTTTTGCTTGGTACTTTATCGAACTTAAGCTATTGCTATGTCTTGTTTCATAGCCTTGTATATCTATCCTTATGTATTTACTACATCTAGGTAGGTTATACTATACTATAAAACTTACTTCGGTTTATTATTACCAAGTTTTGCTACCCAACTCCAGGTTATTCTCTCGCTGCTTATCCTATATATATAAATCTAAGTCCTTTAGTGCTTCCTCATTATTATTCATCTTAAAAATAACAAACAAATCTCATCTCGTACTTTGGAACTTGTACCCATCTATTGTTTATTCACCTTAATGTTGATATATAATCTATCACTGATAACTTGCAACCTCTTACGTAATACACTGTCACTAGGGCTCACATCTCATCAGGGAACATCTGAAGTGATTCTCCTGATCCACCTAGGGATAATACTATACTTCAATAACCGTATTTCATTGTATCCCAACGTGATTCATCTTATGGGGGTATTCTAATCCCGTGCAATTAATGAAATCCATTTCTCGTTAAATCGTTACTCAATCAAAGGCCTAAGCGTCATCTTATTATATATCACAATTACACCCTTATTCTACTACCAGGGCATCATTTTATCTCTTTTAAATGCACCTAGTCTTAGATTCCTCTAAGTTCATTCAGGCTGTACCGAGCTTTCAATAAGTTACGGATGCTATCAACTCTCTTGTTTTGATGGGTTTAATACCGAGGACGTACATATTCTTATCACCTTCTCACTCATCTTATCATATCCTTACTCCTATCTACCTAAAACCTTTTTGCTCTACAATACTTTACCTTACGACCTACACCTATCTATTTATACTACTCTAAACCTTCCTTTAACTTGCTAGCACCATAAATTTCCTTTTGTGCCTTCTCAGTTGTCCTTAAATGTAAGCAATTACTTTTCCTGGTAGTTCTATCACTTGTTGCATGAATACTTGGCTTGTCTTATTGCCCACGAATACTATAATTTCCTGTACCTCATATGATCTCAAACATCACCTTTGATGACTTTTTTTCCATTCATTAGGTGCCACTTTCTTATGGAGTGTATACAATATTGTAGTGAGGTTGTTGTTACAAGATCATTTACTCTTTATCTCACTATACTTAGGTGGAAACCTTCTTCCTTATTTCCTCAGCTAGTCTTTCGTTGTAGTACTTAGGGAGACCTTCTGACTCTTATAAAGTTGCGAGATTGTTATATCGTACACCCAAAGGAAATTTTTGTTATTCTTACTCGCTTATAATAATCCTTAGTTACATAACTTTGTGCCTTTGTGCTCGTAGGGTTACTTCTAGGCTCAAATTTTTATTGTCTCCTTAGTGGCACTCTCTCTTATTTACATAAACCTTAAAAAAGGTACCTTTAACTGCCTCAACTCCTATCTGAATTTTTTTTCCAAATGATTGAGATCTCGTATCTGCGAGACTGAATTCACTATGCTGCGGTTCACTACATTTATCTTGCATGATCTATTGATTTATCTGTGACCTCTTGTCTAGCTATAACTGGGCTCTTCCTAAATCAACTACTAATTACTCGTTGGTCCATTCTCATATCTATATTCTGCATAATCTCTCTTGGGATATATACTTTGTCTTAACTTATCTCTCGCCAATATCTCCTGATGTATCAAGTGTCCATTCACATTTATTTATCAATAATATCCTAGACAGAAACTTTTACTGCCTCTCCCTAGTGTCGTGCTTGTATAATGTTCTGGAGTCGCAACATATCTGTAGGAACTGAATCAATGCAACATTATCCCTTTCTCCTTTTTTTCCACATTCTTCCTTTACTATTCCACAGTTAACTGAACCTCTTAACTCCGACTTAATACCATATCTCACCATATTCCCCCATTTAGGGGAGTACTAAGATTTAGTACTACGACGATCCACCTATAGTTGTTTTACCTCTTCATCTTTGGCGTATTTTCACATTATCAATGAACCTTAATCACCTTATGGTAACCTTCTGTACCAGGGATAACTAAATTTCTTACGCACGAAGGTGACACCTACTGTAACTAGCACACTTAGTCCCTTAAGATTAACTCTGCTCAGAGTGCTTGCTTTAGGTAAGCGACTTCCTAAATGGCCTTTAAAGGTTATTCGTCTGTTGTCTATTCTATTATTGTTGGAGCACGATCTTTGAAATTCTCACGATGTCGGCCATTATCAAACCCTCCGGTCCCTAATTCATGTTCGGTTTTATCTTGTTCACCAGCCCATACTGATTTTTATTACTCTGGGTCTAACCTTTCCTCCTGGTAATCATGTTGAAGTCACCAACTCATTTATCAAAATAAGGATATGACTTTATATCTTATACTCTTTTATTGCCTCAAGGTCTGTCACCTCTTGTATTTTCCTTCACTTGACTATAGACTCCGTCATCGTGTCATATTTTGATTTACTGTTATCACCCATATATCACATCTTACTCATGATGCTTCATTTACTTTCTTCTTATTCTCTGGATAATATTTTTTTGTCTATCACTTTATTCTGAAAACTTCAACAAAAAGTTCTTTCCCTTTTAGCTCCCTTAGCTTCATCTCACTGGCTCTTTGGAATGCCTAACATTCTTTTTTTTAGTCGGGGATAGATTCATACTAAGGTAAATATTTGTCCCTTCTAGGATCCCACTGCCTATCTTCTGAAATTTTTGAATATTTCAGTATTCATATCTGATTGTACTACTCTATCATCATCTGGGTGTCTTACAAGGAGATCTATTACCACATTTGCACCATCTTTCAGAAACATTAGTTAATGATAGCAACCCATCCATAATTTTTGGGTTACTCTAACTCCAACTGGATCCTTATATCCCATCTTTCTATTAAATAATATCCGTTAGCTCCCATAGGACATAACTAGGATGGGTGTGGCCAACTGTACTTACCTCTATCATTGATGATGGTACCAAAATGCTTATATTTCTCTGCCTGATTTGAAAATATTGATAATCTTCATTAACTGGGTGCCTCGTACCCCTCTTCACCTTACTTCTTTTACTTGTTGAAACATGTATCTAGCTTCTGAATCCTTCATAGCTTTTTACCATATTCTTGAATAGATATCCTCGCCTTAAGGCTCCTTATTAAGAAGCTTACATATCTTAGTACACGCATGATCTGCTGTAGACCTCACATTTACTCATCATAAGCATGATGTGAAATCGAGTTCCTCTGACTCAACTCTTCCACCTCCACATGCAATCTCTTACCAACTGTCTTTGTGGATGTAGGTATCGTTGTCTTACAACTAAAGTCGAATTTAGGAGTTTGAATTCTTACAACTGAGCTCTACTACACGATCTAGAGTAAGAAGAAAGAGTGACAGACCTAAATGCCCTGTAGCCTCCTGCTTATAAGTGTGGTGCACAACACATCCATAAACAAGACTCTACTAGACACGACTTGTAGACTCCCTAGGACAGAACTACTCTGATACCACTTTTGTCACGACCCAAACCGAAGGGCCGCGACGGGCACCCGGTGCCTTACTCAACCAAGTACCAACGTAACATATCTTTCTTATCATACTATCATGAGTAAATGAGCCAGAAAACCCGTCATGAGATAACAAGAATAAAACATAAGGGAATACTCAACATATGAAGACCCAACATGACATACAAACTTATATATGTGACATACGGGCCTATAAGGTCGACATGACCATTTGTAAACTCAAAACATAGGCCGACAAGGCCATACAAGTATCCATACACCTGACATATGTCTACAAGCCTGTAAGAGTACATAAAATCATAAAGGTCGGGATAGGGACTCGCTATACCAATCAATATATATCCAAAGCATACTGACCAAATAGGCAACTCCGGAGCAAGTAGAGTGCACCAACACCTTCGCTGAACTGATAGCCTACTAGGAGGACTGTCAACCTATCAATCGGGACCTGTGGGTATGAAACGCAGCGTCCCCAGGCAAAAGGGACGTTAGTATGAATAAAGTACTGAGTATGTAAGGCGGATGTAGGACATGAAAAAGCATCTCACACGGGACTCAAAGGCTCCGGCCGAACACAAGTGACTCCGGTCACATGGTTGTACCAACTAAACTAACGCGACTTGGGGACGCCCAACCGTCGCTACAAAATCACAGGTCTTCAATTACTTCGAATCTACTTCGAAAAGAACTGGTTAAACAGGCTACCCTCGATATAGGCAAAAGAGTTTCGACCACGTTAGATCCTAAAAATCGGCTTTGAGATACTCAGCCTCCGAGCCAAACCTCCCGAGGTACTCGATCATCGCCACATAATGACTCACAATCGAGGTTTTTTATTAAGCCGTCAAAGAGTCAGGCAAACACTATTTCAAAAATCCTTATCGAGGGAAAAATAAAGCCCATATAAATGGTCGCTTCGACCCAAGGCGTAAGAGCCATTGTCGCCAGCCTAATGAGCCTTAGGGCCACACATATAAAAAGGTCGCTTCGACCCAAGGCGTAAGAGCAATTGTCACCAGCCCACACAGATACAAAACTTGAGGGTCGAATGAGCTCGAGTCGTAACCCAGTTCGAAGACTGAACCCAAAATAGTTGACTGAATATGCCTAAGAGCAAGGCGTAAGAGCCATTGTCGCCAGCCCACACTAAAAAAGGTCGCATCGGCCCAAGGCGTAAGATCCATTATCGCCAGCCCACATAAAATGTCACATCGACCAAGTGAGTAAGAGCCTGCGGTCCAGCCCAATGAGCCCCAGGGCCGTATCAAGAATCTGAGGATTTCTACAAACTCAAGGTCGATTGATCTGGCCGAAATCTCGGCAAAAAGGATCTAGGAAGATACAAAAATCGCAAGGTTTCCCCCTTGTACATGCATGTAATAAAATACGAGCTCCATTTACAGTGTACTGTGAAAGCACTATATACAAAGACAAAGAAAGAAAATAGACGTCCCCCTTGGGGACTACGACCCAACAACACCGTCCTCCCCATCTTCGGCATCAGACAAAAGAAACTTGGCATCATACTCATCCGCCTTGGGTTGCTCGATCTCCTCCGAAAGATCGAAACCCCTGGCATGAACTTCCTCGAGTGTTTCCCTCCGAGATTTGAGCTTTGTGTACTCTTAATGCTGCTCGTGCGACCAAAAGTTCTCCTTAGCTCAGCTCTAGAAGTGGCAGCACTATTCAAATAGGCTGTCACTCTCTGATCCACCCTAGTGCTGCTCATTACAGCCTCGGCCCGGGCATTCACCACATCGGCCTTCGCCTTCGAGAGCTTAGACTCAAGCCTTGAGAGCATGTTCACCTATGCAGAATCACTCGCACGAGCGGTCCAGATTTGCATCTCCAGAGTGGAAACTTTAGCCAAAGCACTCTCTTTGGCCGTAACTTGGGCACCTACATGGGCCTGCAACTCGCCGAACTCACGTTTGACCCTACCAACTTTTCCCTAAAGTCGTTCCAGCTCCTCTGTTTTGCTCTCCAACTGAAATATCGAAGCATTAACCTCCGAAAATGAAAGAATGAGCATACGTCAACATGAAATACAAGATACTTGACTCTCGAGACAACTCTCGCGGCTCCCACTTCGATACGCCTCACACCGCAGGGATACCAGCTCGCTTTATTTTTTCACACAAAGAAGCTTAAGGGATTTCTCCCTATCTGAAGCTTTCTGAATCGAGCCTCATGGAGAAGTAGCTCGGATTTGAGCCACTCAAAGGCTAGAGAAAGAAAATTCAATGAGAAAAGAAGAGTGTGAAGCCAGAATAGTCCTATGCCGGTTACCAAACTTACCATAAAGTTGAGCCGCTGAGCCTCACCAAAGGCCGAGCCAATGTCGAACGGCTTAGTATCCTCCGACGAGTCTTTATCAGGAGAAGAAGAAGGCACCACACGCTCTTCACTCTTTAAAGCGCCATCAGCAGAAATGAGGAATGTTCTTTCGAGAATGAAAGCCTCCGAAACTAAATGATCGGTCGAATTGCCTCTGTTGAACCGCTGAGAAGGACTCACCCCGCTGCAAGCCTCCTCACACCCCTGACATTCCATTCGTTTATCATCGACCCTCGACCCCGAGGTCGGCAATCTCTCCTCCTCACCTAGAGGACATGGCCTCATCTGGGAAAAATCTCCAATACTTGCGGCAGCTAAGTTAGTACGCTAAAAAGAAAAGTACCATTTTGGGGAAATAAGCCACCAAGTGCCTACCATGATGCTTTGCCTCCCATCTCCCCTTAGACAGGTCTCGCCACCTGCGCTTATCATAGGTCAAACAAGCAGCCAACTTACAAGACCACTCGGCCAAATTCGGGACTCGTTCGGCAACCAAAGAGTCGCTACAAAAAAATATATATGCATAAAAACGTTGTTATGGAGCCCGCTTCTAGACAAAGTGATAAAAATACAGGTGTGACACTTACATGTGAAATTCCATTTCTCAGGAAAAGGGCAGAAACTCTCCAAGAATGATATCGATCGTCCGAGCTTGAATGAATCGGCTCATCCATCCTCGGTCTCCGTTCTCTTCACCGTCAATGGTAGGAGACCAGATAGATCGACGTTGTAGAGTAATCAAACCCTGATAACACAATGGCCGATATAACCTCACGAGATGACTGAGGGTAAAGTCGAGTCCGGCCTTCTCTGCAAAGTATCTTATCGTCTGCACTATCTTTCAAAAGGATGGGTGAGCCTGCGCCAATGTAACTTGGTATCTATGACAATACTCAAGCACGACCCGGTCGGGGAGACCCGATGTAAAAGTGTGCGTATATACGCTCAAAAACCCCTCGACGTAGGTCATGATTCTCTCCTCAAAGGAAGGCACTTATAGCACCACCCTTTCTCCCCATCCACAGTCTTTTCTAATCATTTCGAGGTGCTCCTCCCCTACTGATGAGATGAACCTCAACGCGTGCTCCTGATGTCCTTGGACTTTGGGAGGTCTCTCCAATGTAAAGTCTTTCCTCGAGATAAATCACCTTGAGGCCCATTCACCGGGCACCGACGGTGTACCACCGATCGGACACAGAATAGAGGAAGAACTCCCCTCTCCTTGATAGGCGGATATCGATGCAGCAATCGTGGCTACGATAAAATAAGAGCAGGAGGATATAGATGTGGGCAATAATTTTGAGTTAAAGCAACAGGAGAACTAGCGCAAAACACCAAGTTCTATGGGAGAAATGGTTACTCAGAGTAGAAGAATCTCCACTAAGGAAGCAAGTGAATGAATATATAGGGGCAAAGCAGTGGCTGCTCACCTACCCAGAGGGCCAATTAGTCCTGGCCATGGTAACGTCACTTTTTCCTTGGGAAATGTACTGTCAAGACCACCTGGGATCACCCCGGGGCCCCCTTTTATCAAATCGCATGAATACTACTACCCCCAAGAGTCGAGAGGTTTCGAGACCTCGGGGGCTTCTTGCCATCACAAGCATCGGCCCAAAGAAGCTATCAACCTAAGTTCGATTGTAGGACCCAATTTCAGGGGGTCCCGATTACTCCAACAATGGGATCCAAAGGATTAGTATTACAATTCAACGATTAGCTCCGCAAGAGCAGCAAGATATAAAGAATGGAAAGATTTGGGGCCGAAAAACCCTTTTTTATTGCCAAAAATATATTTACAAGGGACGTCTTTACAAGACTCACTTCCCCGGGAGTACATGCACAGAAAGAAAAAGGGGAAAAAGCAAAAGTGACACAAGTCCTACTCCTCATCTCCACTATCCTCCGAACCATCTCCAGATCCTCATCTGGAGCCATCAAAAGCACCAACTTTCTCTCCAGCTCTCGGGCCTCCTCAATTCCAACTGACAGATCGATGCCTACGGCCTCGATCTCCTCTAAGGTTTCTCACCTCGCCTCCACCCTAGCATGTTCGATGGCCCGAGCCAGTTTCTGCTTGGCCTTTATCGATACGTCATTGGCTATTTGATTCTCTGGCTATGTCCTTTAGGTAAGTAGCAACATTTCGTTCGATCTCGGACTTGGCCGCAACCAGCACAACAATCTCCTTTTGAGCATCCTTGAGAATATCATGGGTCGACGCCAACTTCGAGGTCACTACCTCATTTTGTTTTCTCAGCCTGAGGATCTCCACATTCAGTCGCCCAATCTACGAGTCATTTTGCTCGACCTGCTAAAAGAAAGGTAAGCCACTCGGTGTTGAACTATAGGAGCAAAGGTTGGGTACATGCAAGACAAAATACCTGCCCAGCAAGATCAGCATTTTCCCGGAGCACTCTCTCCAAAGCAGCCCGAAGTTCACCTGATTCTTTCTCCTTTCGGGCATAGTGAGCCTTCGACTCCCGAAGCCAAAAGGTAAGCCTCTCACACTCCTTTTCATATCATGAAAGCTCCTCGTGAAGCCTGGAGAGGGCATGATCATACATATCCTTACACTACAGCATAATAGAAGAATTAGAGAAATGGAGAATGATGTCTGAGTGTCACGACCCAAACCGAAGGGCCGCGACAGGCACCCGGTGCCTTACTCAACCGAGTACCAACGCAACATATCTTTCTTATCATATTATCATGAGTAAATGAGCCAGAAAACCCGTCATGAGATAACAAGAATAAAACATAAGGGAATACTCAACATATGAAGACCCAACATGATATACAAACTTATATATGTGACATACGGGCCTATAAGGCCGACATGACCATTAGTAAACTCGAAACATAGGCCGACAAGGCCATACAAGTATCCATACACCTGATATCTGTCTACAAGCCTCTAAGAGTACATAAAATCATAAAGGTCGGGATAGGGCCCCGCCATACCAATCAATACATATCCAAAGCATACTAACCAAATAGGCAACTCCGGAGCAAGTGGAGTGCACCAACACCTTCACTGAGCTGATAGCCTACTAGGAGGACTGTAAACCTATCAATCGGGACCTACGGGCATGAAACGCAGTGTCCCTAGGCAAAAGGGACGTCAGTACGAATAAAGTACCGAGTATGTTAGGCAGGAAAGCATAAATAAGAATAATAATGTAAAGAGAGAGATAGATGAGATACAACCTGTAACATATGAGTGCCTCTGGGGGCTACTGATATGAAATGCATAATACATATATATACATAAACTTTTAAAAACATTCACCTCTGTGGGCATCATAATCATCATATCGTACCCGGCCTCAAAGAGGACTCGGTAAAAGCGTACCCGACCATCATAAGGTTCGGTAGAATCGTACCCGGCCACGTGGAGCTCGGTAAACCAACTGATCAGTGGTTGCACAATAGGTGCCGTACCCGGCCGACTATAGCGCGGCTCGGTAGAGTAAAATAGATACATATATATAATGCATGCTCGACTCATGGAATCACGTTCTAAACCTTTCGGAGTGACTTAAGAACATTATGGACATCCCTACCATCAATATGAACCTTAGTAGGATTTAAGGATCATATACACTTGTTTAGAATAATTTTATAAGGAAAGAACAACATGGACAACCTTAGTTGCTAGGAGTAGAGTCATTATGAAATAGCGTATCGTTTATGTTCATTTCATTTTAGACCATGCCAAAAGAAAGAAGAAAGTGCCTTAACATACCTTAAACCCGTTGAGTCCTTAATCCCTTCCAAGCAACTCTTCAAACAAGTCAACTCAATCTATCATAGTATAAGGAGATTCAAAATCAGTGCTGAGCAAAGGCTAAGTCTATAACTTAAGCTAGTAGCTCGTTTACGTAAATTTGGGCAGCATCTCCCTTGTAACAAGGGCCTCCTCCAATACCATATACCAACAACAATTACCAGAGCAATCCATCAATACATAATTATCAATATCAAGACACCATATAACAACAACAAGTCACAACTACATTACGACGAGCGGCAAGCTCCGATTGGAATCCGTATACCCCTTATCAATCCTTATAGACTTCTTACTTCAACATAAAAGTATCATTAACATGATAATGAAGTCATTAATCAATGATTCCAGCCTTATACCATATATTTATAACAACGAAAATAATCCACAACTTCAACTATCCCCAACTAGCAACTTTATTCACTAGTTCATGTCTAGCCCATCCATTTAACTTAATCAACATCAAGATAATCTTAGGCACAAGAAAGAACGCAATATACATACCTCCTACAGTAACTTCAAGTCAAAATCCAAGTTATATTCAGTTTACAACAACTCTTAATAGCAATACAACACCATAGAAGTGACTTAAGCTAATCCAAGTATTATCTTGTAGTTTATCAACCTAACAACTTAACCAACATACAAGTAAGCTTAAGCACAATTAGTAGGCTGTTATAATCACCTTAGACAGCAGCAACAACTTAGAATATTATCCAAATATAGCCCACAACAATCCTCAATGACAACACAACCTCAAAGAGGTGTTGTTCTTCACTAGAACTAAGTTTTGATGTTGAAATATAGTGTAATCACTTTGGAATTACTTTAAACCCTTGTGGTATATGTTTAGAGGGTTAGGAGAAGTTTGGATATGAATTTTAGTTGAAAAATGAGCAAAAATAGGCGTCCAAATCGTTTATAAATTGAAGTAGGTCAACCACTGCCTAAGTGGGTCCCATTGGGGTCTGCTTGCGCAGTCTCGCAAAAATATAAATATCTCTCTACTCTGATGTCGTATTGATGAACGATTTACTGCGTTAGAAAGTAGACTCGTAGACCTTCAATTTGGTAGGTATAACACCCCATTATTCCAAGTATATTTGGAGAAATGCTCAGATACATTTGACCTAAAGTTCAGCAAATTTATGAATGTAACTTGTGATGACCTTTGCCAATTCTTGTTCCACAACTTGCTTGCCTTCAAAATGTAGAAAATGAATATCATACGACTAAAATAACTCATATAATAACCTCCTTATCATGTTAAGAACCCTAGTCTCACCCCAAAGTACATGTTATAATATTCCAAACTTGTCGACTTTTGACGAAACTCATTTTCTTCAATTGGTTTAGCTTCTAAGATTTCCAACCCTCTTGGTACTCGTTATTCATGATCTTAAATATTTGTAACCTCAAAGGTAACATGATTAACTTAGTTTATTTTCTTCCAAATATAATCTCATTTCCGAGCTTACATCAATGACTTACGACGTACTCTCACATATGAAAACTTGGGGTGTAACAACATTCCCCCATTTGGAACATTCGTCCTCGAATGTTGACTGATGCGCTTATCAATTTCATATACTATGGCTCTTACAAATACTTTAATGCTCATATTTCCATCTAAGCAACTGTTTTGTGAATAAATCCAAATGCTTGGGCATTCCCCCCTTTTAGGCCTCTTTGTCACACCATGACATGTGGTTGGAATTCTTCCAACATCGTAACATTTGATACCTTATGTCATGCAGTATGTACGATTGTGTCCTTGTATAAGCGCCTAGCGACTCGTCTTCTCTTTTTCCTCCATCTTTTATCCAATCTCTAAGCCTCACTTTATGAACATATACAAAATTATGACAAGCTGTCCCTCTAGGCATCTATAGGTGTACTGATGTCTTTCGCTTGGTACTTTATCGAACTTAAGACTATTTCTATCTCTTGTTTCATAGCCTTGTATATCTATCCTTATGGATTTACTACATCTAGGTTGGTTATACTATACCATAAAACTTACTTCGGTTTATTATTACCAAGGTTTGCTACCCAACTCCAGGTTACTCTCTCACTGCTTATCCTATATGTATAAATCTAAGTCATTTAGTGCTTCCTCATTATTATTCATCTAAAATAACAAACAAATATCATCTTGTACTTTGGAACTTGTACCCATATATTGTTTATTCACCTTAATGTTGATCTATAATCTATCACTGATAACTTGCAACCTCTTACGTAATACACTGTCACTAGTGCTCACATCTTATCGGGGAACATATGAAGTGATTTTCCTGATCCACCTAGGGATAATACTATACTTCAATAACCGTATTTCATTGCATCCCAACGCGATTCATCTTATGGGAGTATTCTAGTCCTGTGAAATTAATGAAATCCCTTTCTCGTTAAATCGTTACTCAATCAAAGGCCTAAGCATCATCCTCTTATCTATCACAATTAGACCCTTATTCTACTGCCAGGGCAGCATTCCATCTCTTCTAAATGCACCTAGTCTCAAACTCCTCTGTGTTCATTCAGGCTGTACCGAGCTTTTTATTACATATAGAAATCATCAGCTCCCTTGTTTTGATGGGTTTAATCCCGAGGACATACATATTCTCGTCACCTTCTAACTCACATTTTCATATCCTTACTCCTATCAACCTAAAACCTTGTTTCTCTACAATACTTTACCTTAGGACCTATACCGATCTATTTATACTACTCGTAACCTTCCTTTAACTTGCTAGCACCATAAATTTCCTTTCGTGCCTTCTCAGTTGTCCTTAAATGTAAACAATTACTTTTGCTGGTCGTTCTATCACTTGTTGCATGAATACTTGGCTTGTCATTTTTGCCCACGAATACTATAATTTCCTGTACCTCATATGATCTCAAACATCACCTTTGATGGCTTTTTTTACCATTCATTAGCCATGATAGGTGCCACTTTCTTATGGAGTGTATACAATATTGTAGTGAGACTGTTGTTATAGGATCATTTACTCTTTAGCTCACTATGCTTAGGTGGAAACCTTCTTCCTTATTTCCTCAGCGAGCCTTTCATTGTAGTACTTAGGGAGACCTTCTGGCTCTTGTAAAGTTGTGAGCTTGATATATCATACACCCGAAGGTAATTTTCGTTATTCTTACTCACATATAATAATCTTTAGTTACATAAATTTATGCCTTGTGCTCGTAGGGTTACTTCTAAGCTCAAATTTTTATTGTCTCTTTAGTGGCACTCTCTCTTATTTTTTTAAACCTTAAAAATGGTACCTTTAATTGCCTCAACTCCTATCTGAAATTTGTTCAAATGATTGCGATCTCATTTCTGCGAGACTGAATTCACTATGCTACGGTTCACTACATTTATCTTGCATGATCTATTGATTTATCTATGACCTCTTATCTAGCCATAACCGGGCTCTTCCTGAATCAACTACTAATTATTTGTTGGTCCATTCTCATATATATATATATATATATATATATATATATATATATATATATATATATATATATATATATATATATATATATATATATATATATATTCTGCATAATCCCTCTTGGGATATATCCTTTGTCTTAACTTATCTCTTGCCACTAGCTCCTGATGTATCAAGTGTCCATTCACACTTATTTATTAATAACATCCTAGCCGGAAACTTTTACTGCCTCTCCCCGGTGTCGTGCTTGTATAATGTTCTGGAGTCGCAACATATCTGCAGGAACTGAATAAATGCAACATCATCCCTTTCTCCTTTTTATCACATTCTTCCTTTACCATTCCATAGTTAACTGAACCGCTTAACTCCGACTTAATACCATATCACACCATATTCCCCCCTTCAGGAGAGTACTAAGATTTAGTATAACGGCGATCTACCTATAGTTGTTTTACCTTTTCATCTTTGGCGTCTTTTCACATTATCAATGAACCTTAATCACCTTATGGTAACCTTCTGTACCAGGGATAACTAAATTTCTTACACACGAAGGTGACACCTACTGTAACTGGCACACTTAGTCCCTTAAGATTAACTCTGCTCAGATTGCTTGCTTTAGGTAAGCGACTTCCTAAATGGCCTTTAAAGGTTATTCGTCTGTTGTCTATTCTATTATTGTTGGAGCACGAACTTTGAAATTCTCACGATGTCGACCATTATCAAATCTTCCGATCCCTAATTCATGTTCGGTTTTATCTTGTTCACCAGCCCATACTGATTTTTATTACTCTGGGGTCTAACCTTTCCTCCTGGTAATCACGTTGAAGTCACCAACTCATTTCTCGAAATAAGGATATGACTTTATGGCTTATACTCTTTTATTGCCTTAAGGCTTGTTACCTCTTGTATTTTCCTTCACTTGACTATGGACTCTATCATCGTGTCATATTTTGATTTACAGTTATCACCCCTATATCACATCTTACTCATGATGCTTCATTTATTTTCTTCTTATTCTCCGAATAATATTTTTTGTCTATCACTTTATTCTGAAAACTTCAACAAAAAGTTCTTTCCCTTTAAGCTCCCCTAGCTTCATCTCACTGGCTCTTTGGAATGCCTAACATTCTTTTTTTTACTCGGGGCTAGAGTCATACTAAGGTAAATATTTGTCCCTTCTAGGATCCCACTGCCTATCTTCTGAAATTTTTGAATATTCCAGTATTCGTATCTGATTGTACTACTCTAGAGTTCACCATCTGGGTGTCTTAGAAGGAGATCTATTACCACATTTGCACCATCTTTAGGAAACGTTAGTTAATGATAACAACCCATCCACAATTTTTAGGTTACTCTAACTCCAACTGGATCCTGATATCCCATCTTTCTCTTAAATAATATCTGTTAGCTCCCATAGAACATAACTGAGATGGGTGTGGCCAACTGTACTTACCTCTGTCATTGATGAACGTACCAAAATGCTTATATTTCTCTGCCTGATTTGAAAATATTGATAATCTTCATTATCTGGGTGCCTCGTACCCCTCTTCACCTTACTTCTTTTACTTGTTGAAACTTGTATCTAGCTTCTGAATCCCTCATAGATTTTCACCATATTCGTGAATAGATATCCTTGCCTTAAGGCTCCTTATTAAGAAGCATATACATCTTAGTACACACATGATCTGTTGAAGACCTCACATTTACTTATCATAAGCATGATGTGAAATCGAGTTCCTCTGACTCAACTCTTCCACATCCACATGAAATCTCTTACCAACTGTCTTTGTGGATGTAGGTATCGTTGTATTATGACTAAAGTCGAATTTAGGAGTTTGAATTCTTACAACTGAGCTCTACTACACGATCTACAGTAAGAAGAAAGAGTGACAGCCTAAATGCCCCGTAGCATCCTGCTTATAAGTGTGGTGCACAACACACCCATAAACAAGACTCAACTAGACATGGCTTGTAGACTCCCTAGGACAGAACTGCTCTGACACCACTTCTGTCACGACCCAAACCGAAGGGCCGCAACGGGCACCCGGTGCCTTACTCAACTGAGTACCAACGCAACATATCTTTCTTATCATATTATCATGAGTAAATGAGCCAGAAAACCCGTCATGAGATAACAAGAATAAAACATAAGGGAATACTTAACATATGAAGACCCAACATGATATACAAACTTATATATGTGACATACGGGCCTATAAGGCCAACATGACCATTAGTAAACTCGAAACATAGGCCGACAAGGCCATACAAGTATCCATACACCTGATATCTGTCTACAAGCCTCTAAGAGTACATAAAATCATAAAGGTCGGGATAGGGCCCCGCCATACCAATCAATACATATCCAAAGCATACTGACCAAATAGGCAACTCCGGAGCAAGTGGAGTGCACCAACACCTTCGCTGAGCTGATAGCCTACTAGGAGGACTGTCAACCTATCAATCGGGACCTGCGGGCATGAAACGCAGTGTCCCTAGGCAAAAGGGACGTCAGTACGAATAAAGTACCGAGTATGTTAGGCAGGAAAGCATAAATAAGAATAATAATGTAAAGAGAGAGATAGAGGAGATACAACATGTAACATCAGAGTGCCTCTAGGGGTTACTAATATGAAATGCATAATACATATATATACATAAACTTTTTAAAACATTCACCTCCGTGGGCATCATCCTCATCATATCGTACTCGGCCACAAAGAGGACTCGGTAAAAGCGTACCCGACCATCATAAGGTTCGGTAGAATCGTACCCGGCCACATGGATCTCGGTAAACCAACTGATCAGTGGTTGCATAATAGGTGGCGCGGCTCGATAGAGTAAAATAGATACATATACATAATGCATGCTCGACTCATGGAATCATATTCTAAACCTTTTGGAGTGACTTAAGAACATTATGGACATCCCTACCATCAATATGAACCTTAGTAGGATTTAACGATCATACACACTTGTTTAGAATAATTTTATAAGGAAAGAACAACATGGACAACCTTAGTTGCTAGGAGTAGAGTCATTATGAAATAGCGTATCGTTTATGTTCATTTCATTTTAGATCATGCCAAAAGAAAGAAGAAAGTGCCTTAGCATACCTTAAACCCATTGAGTCCTTAACCCCTTCCAAGCAACTCTTCAAACAAGTCAACTCAATCTATCATAGTATAAGGAGATTCAAAATCAGTGCTGAGCAAAGGCTAAGTCTATAACTTAAGCTAGTAGCTCGTTTACGTAAATTTGGGCAGAATCTCCCTTGTAACAAGGGCCTCCTCCAATACAATATACTAACAACAATGACAAAGAAATCCATCAATACATAATTATCAATATCAAGACACCATATAACAATAACAAGTCACAACTACATTACGACGAGCGGCAAACTCCGATTGGAATCCGTATACCCCTTATCAATCCTTATAGACTTCTTACTTCAACATAAAAGTATCATTAACATGATAATGAAGTCATTAATCAATGATTCCATCCTTATACCATATATTTATAACAACGAAAATAATCCACAACTTCAACTATCCCCAACTAGCAACTTTATTCACTAGTTCATGTCTAGCCCATCCATTTAACTTAATCAACATCAAGATAACCTTAGGCACAAGCAAGAACACAATATACATACCTCCTACAGTAACTTCAAGTCAAAATCCAAGTTATATTCAGTTTACAACAACCCTTAATAGCAATACAACACCATAGAAGTGACTTAAGCTAATCCAAGTATTATCTTGTAGTTTATCATCCTAACAACTTAACCAACATACAAGCAAGCTTAAGCCCAATTAGTAGGCTGTTATAATCACCTTAGACAGAAGCAACAACTTGGAATATTATCCAAATACATCCCACAACAATCCTCAATGACAACACAACCTCAAAGAGGTGTTGTTCTTCACTAGAACTAAGTTTTGATGTTGAAATATAGTGTAATCACTTTGGAATCACTTCAAACCCTTGTGGTATATGTTTAGAGGGTTAGGAGAAGTTTGGAGACAAATTTTAGTTGAAAAATGAGAAAAAATAGGCGTCCAAATCGTTTATAAATTGAAGTAGGTCAACCACCGCCTAAGTGGGTCCCATTGGGGTCTGCTTGCGCGGTCTCGCAAAAACACAAATATATCTCTACTCCAATGTCGTATTGATGAATGGTTTAATGAGTTAGAAAGTAGACTTGTAGACCTTCAATTTGGTAGGTAGAACACCCCATGATTCCAAGTATATTTGGAGAAATGCTCAGATACATTTGACCTAAACTTCAGCAAATTTATGAATGTAACTTGTGATGACCTTTGCCAACTCTTGCTCCACAACTTGCTTGCCTTCAAAATGTAGAAAATGAATATCATACGACTAAAATAACTCATAGAATAACCTCCTTATCATGTTAAGAACCCTAGTCTCACCCCAAAGTACATTTCATAACATTCCAAACTTGTCGACTTTTGACGAAACTTATTTTCTTCAATTGGTTTAGCTTCTAAGATTTCCAACCCTCTTGGTACTCGTTATTCATGATCTTAAATAATTGTAACCTCCAAGTTAACATGATTAACTTAGTTTATTTTCTTCCAAATATAATCTCATTTCCGAGCTTACATCAATGACTTACGACATACTCTCACGTATGAAAACTTGGGGTGTAACACCGAGACAAAGAAATACATGAAAAATAGCTATCACCTGCTGCAGGAATCTCTCCGTCGCCTTGACAACGCTAGGAACGTCGAGACCGACGTTATCGCTAACATCATCAAGGATATTACAAGCAAACCTCCCCTTTTGAGAGGACTCCCCGTTTTGGCAGTGTTTATATTCTGAACATCCCTTAGCTCTCCTAACGAGAATCGAAGGCTCGAACCAAAATCACACAATTCATATAAGTCCTTGATGGGTAACTCCTGCCCCAACAAAGCTCTAAGTCTATATCCTTTGGGACCGGCAGCAACGGTTCCCCCATCGAAAACTGCACCACACCCGACCGCGGGATCGGGAACCATGTTAGAACCCTTCTCGAGGGTATCCACTTCATCACACCAACCTGAGTCGGTCGTCCCCGATTCAGCAGCTTTCGATCGAAGTACCTGCGAGGCTCCCGCGTCCGACCTTGACCTCTCCTCCAAACGACATTCTCTCTCATCATCACTTTTGTCCCCGGTGCCGAGGTTTTCCTCGGAAGCTGAAGCTGAGATCTTAGCGATAGTTCGAGGCCTATGTGACTTAGGTTTCTTCATTATAAGGGGGTCGACAGCCTCCTTGACCTTCCTTTTATTACCCTTGCCATGCTCCAAAACCTCCGTCTCGCGACTAGGAGACAGTCTCATTAGCATATTCTCGCCAAGGTCTGCACGAGCATAGCGGCCACAACTTATCAACACAAAGGGTATAGGAAGAAACATAAAGCTAAGACATAGGTGGAAAGGGAAACTTTACCATGGTTCTTAGCCACCTACCGCTTCTTAGCCAGGTCGGTCCAATATCGGGCAAGATATGGGAACTTGTTATTCAACCGCTCAATCCACCTCGGCAGGTCTGAGACCACTTCAAGGTACCAAGCGACATCTGCAAAAACCGAAAAGAGGTCTTTTTTTGGAAGAAAGGAAAGAAGATCACAAAATATGTCCGAAAAAATGCTTACGCTGTATATTCCACCTCTCCGGGAAAGGCATCCTCCGGGATGGAATGATGTCCAAGGTTTTAACCCGAACGAACCTACTCATCCATCCTCGATCTTTGTCCTTATCGGTGCTCGAGGAAAATGACTTTTTGGATCAGTGACGAAGCCTAATCAAGCCTCGGTAGAACCGGGGGCTGTACATCCTAATGAAATGGTTGAGGGTGAAGGTCTCGCCCCCAACCTTGTAGGTGAAATGGCGAAGCATCAAGACTATTATCCAAAAAGAGGGATAGATTTGATAGAGCGTCACTTGGTATTTGTCGCAAAAATCGAGGATAACCGGATCTATCTCCGGGGAGGGGATTCGAAAGGATCGGTCGGGCCCAAAGTAAAGGGGTAAGTATACACATGGAGGAAACTGAATTTGTAATCTGTTATGTTCTTATCAGGGCCGGGAATCTCCACCTTCATTGCTTTTCTCCGTCAGCTGTCTCCCTTCACCTTCCCTATATTGGTTAAGAAATTGATATACTGAGGCACGTGCTCGCATCGACCTGGTGCAGAAGAGGTTTTATAGATGGTAAAGTCTTTCGACATGTCAAGATCAGGGAGAGTACATTGTCCCAGAGTGGGTATCACTTTTGTTTTCCCCTTAGATGTCCGAGATAAAGAGGCGACTTTGTCCCGCCGAGAACCGTCTTGGAGGTTCTGGCCATTGCGATGGTAAAAATTTTTCTAAGAAAGTAAGAAGAAAGAATGCAAAAGGAGATGGATCTGGGTTCGTGAATTTGAAGATATTGGGAAAGTAAGGATTATCAAATGGTTGGTATATTTATAGGAACCATAGGGGTAGCAGAAGGGACGAGCTAATAACGGTTGGTGGGCTTCTCGATAGTCGCATTTGATGGCGACACTTGCACAGTTTTTTGGGCATGGCATTTAATTCTCTAATAGGCTGATGTAATGATGATGACGCCCTTGGAAAATAAGCTCAAAATCATTTCATATCGCTTCATTCTAGGAAACACAGGGACTATCTGTGTACGGCAAAATTAGAGGGTCCAATTTCTCGTCATTAAGGCATTTCAGAAGATCGTCTCAAAGCATTGAGGCTACAAGACTGTGGTCGAGTTTCCTCCTTCGAGGTTCGTCGACACTTGGACTAAGGATAACAACGACCTCGTTAATGGTAGAAATGGGAATCTCCCTAGGCCGACGGCTAGGACTGACAGAGCCTAGTGGCCTACTCTAAGACCCGAATCAGGGTGCCATCTAGTTGTCACATCTCCGTATCTTTGTAATTAATTCTTTTTGTACTATGTTGGCATTCCCCTCCTATATAAAGGAGATCCTTGTCATTTTGTAGAACCATGTTGCTCCCATTGCTCCACACGAAATATACAAGAGCATTCTATTTGCTCTCTAACATATTCTCTGTCGCGCCCTCTTTTTTTCCTCCGCTGAGAGAAGTCCGGGTTTCGACATTACATGGGGTGATAACTCGTTTCCTTTGGGGAATTAGGTATTTGAAGAGTCGCCACCTAACGAATTATGGTGCGTTAGGGCACCTAGAGCAATTAACTCCTGGATTGGTTTGCCTTACCAGAGATTTAGGGTAAGGGCTCGAAATAACCTCAAAGGGAAGGTGTTAGGCACCCCTCTCGGTCTACAATGGTGGGTCCCGGTCGAACTTATACTTGTGAATTAGTTCTTTAACAAATAAATAGTTGAAACAAATAATTGCAAATAAAACATGTTGGACATTGCATGACTATGATAATAAGACAAGGGATTTGAACAAGTTGTATACATAAAGGAAAGTTTTAAACATAAGGAATTTGGGAAAGGAGGGGTCCTAGGTTGGTTAGCCTACAGGATCACCCCACACAATGTCTGTTAAATACTGCTCAATGAGGGGGCTACACGTGACATTAGCGCATAGTCATCATATCCATATCTACCCATTCCCCACCCCTTAGTGGTTACTAAAGCGAGTGTTATTTAACGACCCTATGTGTGTTGTTACCCGTCCCTTCTTAATGGTCCTGGAGGAATTTAGGACCTCTACCTATAGGCAGTTCTAGACAGACCCTAAGGCTTAAAGGAGAAAATACTAAGGCAAAAAGCAAGAATACATAGGACTCTTAGCAAATAAGAACAGGAAGGAGCAACTAAAAGGTTCAGTTTTACCTCCACAGATAAGGCATGTAAACAACATGAATCAAACACAAATAAGGGCAGTATTGTTAAACAAAACCCTAAGACATGATGTCTAGGTGAGTATCAGAACACAAGAGGCATGCAGATCTATTTTATAACTCAGAAGTAGGGGTCCCTAATCAGTTTGCCTACTGATTTTTAAGCCTGTTAATCATTAAGCAGTACTCAAAGGGTAGTTTCCAGTTTTTCAAGAAATTGGATTACCAAAGGCTTGCCTAGGCATAGGATAATACACAATTGTTACCAGAACCATTAGGACAACGAAGGAGTTATTTTACCTAAAAGCATACTGTTATAAGTGTTATAAAATACATGGATTATTACCAGTTTATTTTAAACAGGATAATCAAATATGAAGTTGTTTTTACATCTTCCATGATCAGTAGTTTACACTAGGTGTGACTGAGCAAGTACGAATGAGATCCTAAAGCATGGTATCTAAGATGCACGTATAAATGTAGAATGATTTATATGCAGGGTTCCTAAAGCAAGATTTCTAAATGCACAGCAGGTCACAACATGATTGCATAAGTAATAGTTTATTTAAATGTTGTCGTTTATCCTAGAAATAGGATTTCTAAGTGATAATAAGGACGTCAAAATGAGATGCTGAAAATTATATACATGAAAGCTAGGAGCGTGGTTTCTAATACATGAGATGTTTTGCATGTATTGGTCCTAAACATGAGTTCTAATACATATACACAGAAAGTATAAACCTAAAACATGTTTTCTACCCATTGATATTGATAACATGTATAGCTACCCTCCCATTTTCACTATTCAACCCCCATATTTGTTTACAAATTATTACAGGCTAATATCGAATGAATTACATAAGTAGGTAAGAAAATAAGAAGTTACTCTATAGGGAGAAGAAAATAAGAATTTACTCTATAGGGAGCCTATCAATAGACCCACGTTACTAAAATTTCCAATGCCAGATTGCCTCATAGCCTTTCATATAATCCGGGTATGTTAGAGTTCCCTAAGGACCTCAAGGGATCCCGGGCAGTGCTCACACCCAGATTTCATAGTCATAGTTGAGTAAGCGCAGTGTAGAAGGGCCAACTCTATTGTATCAGAGTTTAGAGGGATATCATAGGGATCCCTAAACAGCACACATTAGAGGGCCAGAACATAAAACCTAAGAGTAGATGTGAGAGTGTTTGAAAAATTTAAGCAGGGGAACAGTTCGAAAAGGGACTTGTTTGAAATAGTTTTGTAAAAGACAACAGAGACAGATTTGAAAAGAGAGTGGGGTAGTAAGCAATAGTCCAAACACAACACCCCAAAACGGGTTCATACACATCCAGAGAATATTGAACCAAAGCAGGTTCAGCAACCACAAACAGGGGTTGAGTGATTTGGGGACACATAGGTCATGTAGGTAAACACATAGTTACAGGAGCATAGCAGTCCTTGTGAGGGTTTATGGGATTAGGGAATAGCTAGTGATATCAACACAGTATGGATTTCAGAAACAATCATAGAATGAGACATCTAAAGTGACAGATCAGTTTGCAAATTAAGTGCATATCAAAACTGGACAACAAGTAGACAAGTATTCAAAGCAGGATAGAGTCATATTGAAAAAGACTACCAGGGGGAGTAGAACTAGCATGCTAGATGAATCCATAATGTAAACATGTCAATTACACATTGAACAATAGAACCATAGATAGAAACAAATCAGAAACATGATAAGCTGAAGTAGTAAATGAAACATATTGGTTTTGAAACTTGAATTGAAATCAGGACATACCTGTAAAGAGATAATAAACACAAAGTGAAGAATAGGAGAGCACAATAGTTAGTCTTGGCTTGCTGCCGACTAACGTAGAAAAGTAGCAAGTGATCACAGAAAGAGAGCAGAAAGTTTTGAGTGAGAGAGAGAGAGAGAGGGAGTTTGAACCAATGTGTTCGTGTGTTGTGTTAATGAAAGAGCAGGGTACTTATAGTTTGAAAACAGGTACAAAATAAGGCAAGAATCATAGTTCAGCAATAATTATGGAACTATGTACTAATTAGAATCAAATAAGTGTAAGTACTTCCCTTTAATTAAGGAGTTAAATAACAAAATAAGGAAAGAAATCAATGTACGACCAATAAGGACAGACTTTAAATACAGCAAGTATATAGTAAACAATTAGGGCTAAATTCATAAAGTTCTAATTAAGGAAATAGCATAAGAATCAATCAACAGCATAGTCGATCACGTAATAAGGCAAGAGAATGATTTAAAGGTCGAAAATCAGCAATGGTATCAATCACAGGAAATCAGTAAAAAGTATCAATCGCAGAAGATTAGGGATTTAACTAAAAATAGTAATGATTAGAAGAAATCACCACAAATTTCCGTCAACGAATAAAGTAAACATAATATAGGCGGGAGAAGCAAAAATCAGAAACCCTAATAAGCACGAGGAGGTAGAAGATCATAGAAGCTCAGAACATATGCATGAGAAACAGGTATACATACAAATCAGATAAGCGAAGACAGTTTCAGAACCCCAGATTAAAACCAAAATAATTAGGGTTTTCAACATGATGAATCAAATAAAAGAAAAACTTAAATAAACCGTTTAAACATAGTAAAAATTATAGAATAATAGTGAAAATCAGAGGAGAAGTCATTTTAAAAAAGGGGTTAAGAAACCCTAGTCTTGAAGACGAAGACGGGTTTTGAAAAAATCGGAGAGTTTATCATGGAAAATAGCGAAAATAACTCAAAATATACTCAAATCTATGGTAGATCTGAAGAGTCAAGAGATGAATCAGGGTTTCAGAGAGAGAAAACCCAGAGATGGAGAGATTCCAGCTTAGAATCCATAGATCTAGCCGGAAAATAGAAAGATCTTACTTGGACGGGACAAGGTGGCCTGAGAATGGTGAGCACAGACCCTAGGTGTGAGTTGAACAACCACTGGTCCCTTGAGGGCCTTAGGGTAGCAATAACCCGGCATGGGGGATCCATGGAGGATAAGGGTGGTGGTAGAACCACCAGTGATGCCGGCGAGCCAACGGCCGGCGAGTAGAAGCTTAGGTTTAGCAGAGGGCTCTGACGAAGCTTGTGTGTATAGGATTTTCTTGTGATGACCCAAAATGTCATCTTTAAATTAAATAATCATCTCGGTATTTTTAAGACCTTAAAAAGTGGTATCAATAATTTCTCAACTTGCGTGCGCAGTCCGTATAATTTTTCGGAAGGTTTTTATGTGAAAAATGGATTAAATTGTGAACTAGAGCTTTAAAACTCAATTGAGTTGACTTCGGTCAACATTTTGAGCAAACGAACCCGGATAAAAGTTTTGACCATTCCGGTAGTTCCGTATCGTGATTTGGGACTTGGTCAATATGCCCAAAGTCGAATTTGGAGGTCCCTAGATTAAATTATCGCTGTTTAACGGAATCTAGAAATCCAAGGTTAAAGATTTTTTAGGTTTGACCGGAGAGTTGACTTTTTGATATCGGGATCGGAATCTAGTTCTAAAATTTTTCATAGCTTTGTTATGTCATTTATGACTTGTGTGCAAAATTTGAAGTCAATCGGACTTGATTTGATAGGTTTTTGCATCGAATATAGAAGTTGGACGTTCTTAGTTTCAATAGGCTTGAATGGGGGTGTGATTCACGGCTTTAGCATTATTTGATGTGATTTGAGATTTCGACTAAGTCTGTATTATGTTTTAGGACTTGTTGGTGTATTTTGTTAAGGTCCCGAAGGCCTCGGGTGGATTTCGGAAGGTTAACGGATATAAAAAGGCTACCGAATTTTCTTTTACAGCATGTGAACAGTACCCAGACAGAATGTGAACAGTGTGAACAGTACCCGGACAGAATGTTAAGTTCTGGAAAATGGGATTCGCCCCTTTTCCATTTTTACCAAATTGGAGCTCGGGGTGTCACGACCCAAACTGGAGGGCCATGACTAACACTCGACCATACTTGCCGAGCACCAACGTACATTTCATCTAACCTTCTTTATTATCTTTTAGGGCTTACGAGATCAATATAAATGGTAGACCTGGATCATGGACAACCAACAATAAAATATGACGGCATGAACATACATAGCAGGAGATGACCAGACAATCAAGAAACTACATATAAGGTATGAGCTACCACGCTACCATGAAAGACTATACAACAAAAACCAGCCGATAAGGCATACCAAACTATACATGAGTCGACACTTGTCTATGAGCCTCTAAATGAACATAAGTGCTGCAACATAGCCGGAACAGGGCCCCGACATACCCATAATGTCTATAACAGAAATGCATACCAAGACCACGACAAGTCCGGAGAAGGGATCTCGCCAATCACCGCTGAACTGGACAGCCTATTGTGGTGGGGGAGCTGAACCTGCCTGTCTATCAGGACCTGCGGCACGACATGCAGCGTCCACAAACAAAAGGACGTCAGTACGAATAAAGTACTGAGTATGTAAGGCAGGGAACCATAAATACAAATAGTAATGTAAGCAGGGATAGAGAATATACAATCTGGAAAATTTGAGTATCTCTGAGGGCTACTAACATGCAATGCATGATACATATGTATGTATACATAAACTTTTAAAACATACGCCTCTGTGGGCATCATCATCATCATATCGTACCCGACCATAATAGGCTCGGTAAAAACATACCCGGCCATCATAAGGCTCGGTAGAATCGTATCCGGCCACGTGGAGCTCGGTAAAACCCAACTGATCAGTGGTTGCACAATAGGTGCCGTACCCGGCCGACTATAGCGCGACTCGGTAGAGTAAAATAGATACATATATATTATGCATGCTCGACTCATGGAATCACATTCTAAACCTTTCGGAGTGACGTAAGGTCGGTATCCTCTGTACACGTTATTAGGACCACCTCTTAATTATGAACCTTATAAGAATCAGGAAGTACCAACAACATTGATAACATAAGATTAAGAGAAGGAACATTAACATCAATCGTTCCATAAGAGGGAAAGCAATGTAAGTACTGCTAGCTTCTAAAAGTAGAGTATCTTTGGAAGCTCGTTCATTACATTATGTACAATCGGAGTCGTGCAAAAGAAGAAAAGGGATAGCCTCACATACCTTGTATATACTGCCCCAATCACAAGCTATGCAATTGTCACAACTCTTTAGTCTACAATAAGAGAAACGATACTATCGTTATCATTTAAGCGTCATAACTATTATGTATCGACCACAACCTATTTTACGTTGAAACGGACAGCACCTCCCCTATATATATGACTTCACACCATTCCAAACAATCACCAAACAGCCCAAACAACATCAATAATAAACATATTGAGCCTCCCAAAATAGTCCACGCACAACCTTATTACATCATACATACGACGACCACCGTAGTCGTGTCAAACGACCCGGAAATGTTACGAATCACTATCAGCCCACAACCCTACATATATATGGTGTTCCTCCACACCCTTCCACCTCCAAAACTCCACAAAATAGTAGTAAAACATTCAGCCCAATAGCAACACAAAACAGTCCACAAAACAGTCTGCTACAAGTGAATAACTTGAACCCACGCTTCCGATCACCGTCCTGTGAGTTCTTACATGTATAGAACGAATTACCATGAATTCACAGCAGAGAAATATGTATGAAAGATGACAATAACTTACCTTACTTGTTGGATAACTCAGCCCTTCCCTTGGTTCTTCAAACTCTAGGTTTTACCTTCAAATAGAACTTGAAAGAGAGGGAAAATCGATTAGGGTTTGTGTGGGATTTTTGGGGAGGAGTTGCAGGGGTTAACTTTGGTTTTGAGGGTCTGAAATATGGATGAAATAACTGAGTTCATAACCCCTTAAAAGTCCTCTCTTGGCCGACTTAGGTCTTTTAATTTTGTCCTATCATTTTGGCAAGTAGGTGATGCACCTACTTGTCATCTACCAATCTGCGCAGGCTTGCGAAAATATGAATATATCTATACTCCGAGATCGTATTGGCAAATGGTTTAATGAGTTGGAAACTAGACTCGTAGATATTTAATTTAGTGGGTAGATCACCCCGTAATTCCTTGTAAATTAGGAGAAAGGCTTAGAAACATTTAACCTAATGTTTAAGTAAAATTATGAACCTAAGTTGCGACAACGTTTGTCGACTTTTGTTTCATAACTCGTTTGACTTCAAGACTTATGATACAGATATTATATGATTCAAACACCTTAATACATGACCTTGAGTGTATTAAGAACCTCTAGGTTTACCTGAAAATACGAGTTACCACATCCTTGATTCGTTTAACTTCTAATACTTGTTAATCACCCTTATACACCCTTGTATCACTTAAGACCAATAGGATTAACTTCTTATCATCTCAAAGGTAATTCCTTCTTGAATTTATGTTAACTAATATATGGCATGAACTAACGCGTGTGGATATGGGTTGTAACACCCTTCCCCCCTTAGGAACATTCGTCCTCGAATGTAAGGGTTCATTGGGAGTTTAAATCATCGTGGGTTCCGGTCAAGTTTCTCCCATAAATAGAGGACAAACTTGCAAGCGGTTAACTCAACGTATGGCCTTACAAGTGTATGCAAAGCATTATGGACATGTACATTATCTGCATATTGCCATTTTGTATTAAGGAAGAGTATTCTCAAGTTATTGCTTACATCATAGAGCCATTTCACCTTCCAATGTATCATGTGTTCCACCATCATCCTTGTTATCTTCATTCTGGAATAGTTACGGGTATTTATACTTCATCTCCTCTTCTGCTTACCATGATATTTCTTCCATATTCTTGTTTCTCCACAATACTTTGATGGAAGCTACATCTTTTGTTCTCAGCTTGCGGACTTGTCGATCTAATATAGCCACTAGCACTTCTTCATATGATAGGTCCTCTGTAACCTGTACATCTTTGATAAGGAAGACTCGAGAAGGGTCTCCAATACATTTCCTCAACATAGATACATGGAATACCAGGTGGACAAATTCCAATTCGGATGGCAATTCTAACTCATAAACAACCTGTCCAATCCGTCAAAGAATTTTATACGGCCCGGTATACCTTGAACTCAGCTGACCTTTCTTCCCAAAATGCATAATACCCTTCATTGGTGAGATCCTCAGGAAAACCCAATCACCAACCTCAAACTCCAGATCATGACGTTGGACATCGGAATAAGATTTTTGCCTGCTTTGTGCCGTCCTCAATCTCTCCTGTATCACTTTCACCTTCTCAATAGCTTGGTGAATTAAATCTGGCCCATATAATTCTGTTTCACCGACTTCGAACCATCCAACTGGTGATCTATATCTTCTCCCGTATAGTGCCTCGTATGGGGCCATTTTAATACTGGAATGGTAGCTATTATTGTAGGCGAATTCTATGAGTGGAAGATGGTCATCCCAATTTCCCTTAAAATCTAGAACACATGCTCGTAGCATATCTTCCAGTGTCTGAATAGTACGTTCAGCCTATCCATCAGTCTGCGGATGAAATGCAGTGCTGAGATTCACTTGTGTGCCTAAACCCTTCTGAAAAGACCTCCAAAAGTTAGCTGTAAATTGACCTCCTCGGTCTGATATAATAGATACCGGCACACCATGAAGCCTAACAATCTCCTTGATATACAACTTCGCATAATCTTCAGTCGTGTAAGTTGTCTTAACTGGCAGAAAATGGGCACATTTTGTAAGTCAATCAATTATCACCCAGATGGAGTCAAACTTATGATAAGAGCGAGGTAATCCAATAATGAAGTCCATATTAATCACCTCCCTTTTCCAGGTCGGAATCTCTATATTCTGAAGCAATCCACCGGGTTTCTGATGTTCTATCTTTACTTGTTGACAATTGGGACACTGGGCTACAAATTCTGCAATAGACTTCTTTAGGTTATCCCACCAATACTGCTCCTTGACATCATGATACATCTTTGTCGAGCCGGGATGGGTGGAATATCAGGATTGATGAATCTCATTCATAATCTTCTCTCGCAACCCTGCCACATTAGGCACACATAATCGGTCCTGGTATCTCAGTGCCCCATCTCTTTCGATCTCAAAAGCCATACTTTTACATTGCTGAATGCTCTTTCTTAATCGTACTAAGATAGGATCTTCATATTGCCATGCTTTTACCTCGGCTACCAAAGATGATTCTGATGTATTCTGTACAGTAACACCTCCGTCATCAGAGTCTAACAATCTGATTCTCATATTGGCTAGCTGATGAAGCTCTTTAGTCAACCCCCATCTACCTGCCTCAATATGTACTAAGCTTCCCATTGATTTACGGCTGAAAGCGTCTGCCACAACATTGGCTTTACCGGGATGATACAATATCTCAACGTCGTAGTCTTTCAATAATTCAAGCCACTTACGT
Organism: Nicotiana tabacum; assembly: GCF_000715075.1. NCBI lineage: Eukaryota > Viridiplantae > Streptophyta > Magnoliopsida > Solanales > Solanaceae > Nicotiana > Nicotiana tabacum. Next base: position 120,248,928 of record NC_134097.1, on the reverse strand, counting down.
TGCCTCAAATTCAACTCTTTCTGCTTGAAGATGTGTTGTAAACTCTTGTGATCTGTGTAGATGTCAACATGGACGTCGTATAAGTAGTGCCGCCATATCTTCAAAGCATATATTACTGCAGCCAATTCCAAATCATGGGTTGGATAATTCTTTTCATGCTTCTTCAATTGTCTTGATGCATAAGCAATCACCTTCCCACGCTGCATCAATACGCACCCTAAACCTATACCTGAGGCATCACAATATACCACATAACCTTCTGTTCCTTCAGGAAGAGTGAGCACTGGTGCAGATGTCAATCGATTCTTCAACTCCTAAAAAATACGTTCACAAGTGTCAGACCACTGGAACTTGGTAGCTTTCTATGTTAACTTAGTCAGTGGTGATGATATAGAGGAAAACCCTTCCACAAATCGCCCATAATATCCTGCTAGCCCTAGGAAGCTGCAGACTTCTGATGGTGTTGTAGGTCTCGGCCAATTCTTTACTGCATCGATCTTCTGAGTGTCGACACTAATACCCTCGTCAGATATCACATGTCCAAGGAACGCTACTGAGTTCAGCCAAAATTCACATTTGGAGAGCTTAGCATATAACTTACGATCCTGAAGCGTCTGTAATACTATCCGCAAGTGGCCCGCATGTTCCGCCTCCGAACGAGAATATACTAGAATGTCATCAATGAATACAATCATGAACACATCAAGATAGGGCCTAAATATAGTATTCATGAGATCCATAAAAGTTGCTGGGGCATTTGTTAGCCCGAACGACATCACCAAGAACTCAAAGTGCTTGTATCTTGTCCGGAAGGCCGTCTTTGGAATATCCTTCTCCTTAACCCTCACCTGATGATACCCTGAACGTAAATCAATCTTGGAGAAATACTTGGCACCCTGGAGTTGGTCAAACAGGTCATCAATTCTTAGAAGTGGATACTTGTTCTTTATAGTAGACTTATTCAACTGTCGATAGTCGATACACATCCGTAACGACCCGTCTTTCTTCCGCAAGAATAGGACTGGTGCACCCCAAGGTGAAGTTCTAGGTCTAATGAAGCCCTTATCCATCAAGTCCTTCAACTGCACCTTCAACTCTCGCAACTCTGTCGGGGCCATTCTGTATGGAGGGATAGAGATCGGTTGAGTGTCAGGCAACACATCAATGCTAAACTCAATCTCCCTTTCAGGAGGAAGGCCTGGGTGTTCATCTGGGAATTCGTTGACCATGGGGATTGATTGTAAAGTAGGCGGTTTCGCCTCCGCATCCCTAACGCGAACGAAATGATAAATGTAACCTTTTGAGATCATTTTCCTTGCCTTAAGATAGGAAATAAACCTACTTTTTGGTGTAGCAATATTCCATTTCCATTCAATGATGGGTTCACCAGGAAATTGAAACCTAACCATCTTCGTATGACAGTCAACATTTGCATAGCATGATGCCAACCAGTCCATTCCCATTATCACATCAAAATCAACCATTTCAAACTCAAATAAATTTGTCGAGGTTTGACGACTACCAATCATCATAGTGCAACCTCTATATACCCTTCTAGCAATCACAGAATCTCCTATCGGAGTAGATACCGCAAGGGGTTTACTTATCAATTCAGGTTCAATGCCAAACTTATTAGCCACAAAGGGTGTAACATATGATAATGTAGATCCCGGATCAATCAGCGCATATACATCATAAGAAAACACAGATAAAATACCTATAACAACATCTAGAGATGACTCGTGATCCTGTCGACCTACTAGAGCATAGGTTCGATTTTGACCACCCCTCAAACTCGGCACTGCACCTCTACCTCTACCACGACCTATCGACTGTTGAAAACCCCGTGCTGGAGGTCGAACTGATGAGGAAGAAGCAGACACAGATCCAGTCGGCTGAGCCATACCATCACCTCTCCTATTAGGACAATCCCGCATCATATGACTAGGCTGTCCGCAAGAATAACATGCATCAGAACCTCGACGGCACAGTCCAAAGTGGGCCTTGCCGCAATGATCACAACGTGGTGTTATAGGTCTTGTCTAACTAGTATCCTTGTGATGTTGCGAGCTTAATGTCTGCGAACTCTGACCTGGACCAGAATGGGTAAATCGATCATATTGTGGCCTCTGAAACTGTGGGGGAGCACTAGCTACAGGGGGCGCCGAACTCCTCGAAGACTGGGGTCTGACGCTGCCTCTGAAGTCATTAGAATACCTTGCAAATCTCTCCCTTTTATGCTGGCCCCTATCCTGCTCCCTATCTGTTCTCTACTGGCACTTACGATCCTCTAGGGTCTGGGCATAAGCCTGAATACGGGAAATATCCATGCCCTCCACCAAGGAGGCTGTCGTGCACTCATTTATCAGATGTGGTCCTAATATCTTCACGAACAAATGCACCCTATCACTCATCTCGACCACCATATGGGGAGCATACCTTGCTAAAGAATTGAACTGTATATTCTACTCTCGCACACTCATATTACCTTATCTAAGGTTCAAGAACTTATCAGCTCTAGCTCGTCGTATCTCAACTGGCAAGTAGTGACGAAGAAAGGTCTCAGAAAATTCCTTCCACACAGCTGGAGGAGCGTTCGAACCCCTGGATCTCTCCCAACTATCATACTAGAGAACGGCTAAATCCCGTAGCTGATAAGAAGCCAACTCTACTGCCTCTGTATCACTAACATGCATAACCCAAAGTGTACGATGAACCTGGTCAATAAAAGTCTGCGGGTCCTCCTTGGGGTCTGATCCGGTAAACACTGGAGGGTCTAAATTAATAAAATCACGAACTCTCGTACTAACTGGTTTCTCAGCAGCACCTGTATTCTGCCTCTGAGCCTGAGCAGCTACCAAGCTAGTTAATAACTGCAAATCACTCCGCATATCCTGGTCTGTAGTGCTAGACGGAGGAACTGGAGGTGCTAGGTGCCTCCTAATATCCTCTGGAGGAGATGGGGTAGATGAGGTATGAGACGACATCTCACTCTGAGCCTCACTTTGGCCTGCTCTGGCTTGGGGCACCTGACTGGTACCCTCTCCCGCAGTTGTATCAAGCCGTCTACTAATTGTTTGCTTCCTAGTCGAAGGCATCACTGAAAGAAAATAAGGTGAATATTAGAGACAAACACTTACGACTCAACTCTACGCACTATCTAGATTCAGGAAGAAGGTAACAACCCTAGATGTCATGTAGCCTCCTAATTATAAATGTGGCGCGCTACACATCCATAATCAAGACTCTACTAGACACGGGTCATAGACAATCTCTAGGATAGACTTGCTCTAATACCAAGTTTGTCACGACCCAAACTGGAGGGCCATGACTAGCACCCGACCATACTTGCCGAGCACCAACGTACATTTCATCTAACCTTCTTTATTATCTTTTAGGGCTGACGAGATCAATATAAATGGTAGACCTGGATCATGTACAACCAACAATAAAATATGACGACATGAACATACATAGCAGGGGATGACCAGACAATCAAGAAACTACATATAAGGTATGAGCTACCACGCTACCATGAAAGACTATACAACAAAAACCAGCCGACAAGGCATACCAAACTATACATGAGTCGACACTTGTCTATGAGCCTCTAAATGAACATAAGTGCTGCAACATAGCCAGAACAGGGCCCCGACATACCCATAATGTCTATAACAGAAATGCATACCAAGACCACGGCAAGTCCGGAGAAGGGATCTCGCCAATCACCGCTGAACTGGACAACCTACTGTGGTGGGGGAGTTGCACCTGCCTGTCTATCAGGACCTGCGGCACGAAATGCAGCGTTCACAAACAAAAGGATGTCAGTACGAATAAAGTACTGAGTATGTAAGGCAGGGAACCATAAATACGAACAGTAATGTAAGCATGGATAGAGAATATACAATCTGGAAAATCTGAGTACCTCTGAGGGCTACTGACATGCAATGCATGATACATATGTATGTGTACATAAACTTTTAAAACATACGCCTCTGTGGGCATCATCATCATCATATCGTACCCGACCATAATAGGCTCGGTAAAAACATACCCGGCCATCATAAGGCTCGGTAGAATCATACCCGGCCACGTGGAGCTCGGTAAAACCCAATTGATCAGTGGTTGCACAATAGGTGTCGTACCCGGCCGACTATAGCGCGGCTCGGTAGAGTAAAATAGATACATATATATAATGCATGCTCGACTCATGGAATCACATTCTAAACCTTTCGGAGTGACGTAAGGTCGGTATCCTCTGTACACGTTATTAGGACCAACTCTTCATTACGAACCTTATAAGAATCAGGAAGTACCAACAACATTGATAACATAAGAATAAGAGAAGCAACATTAACATCAATCGTTCCATAAGAGGGAAAGCAATGTAAGTACTGCTAGCTTCTAAGAGTAGAGTATCTTTGGAAGCTCGTTCATTACATTATGTACAATCGGAGTCGTGCAAAAGAAGAAAAGGGATAGCCTCACATACCTTGTATATACTTCCCCAATCACAAGCTATGCAATTGTCACAACTCCTTAGTCTACAATAAGAGAAACGATACTATCGTTATTATTTAAGCGTCATAACTATTATGTATCGACCACAACCTATTTTACGTTGAAACGGACAGCACCTCCCCTATATATATGACTTCACACCATTCCAAACAATCACCAAACATCCCAAACAACATCAATAATAAACATATTGAACCTCCCAAAACAGTCCACGCACAACCTTATTACATCATACATACGACGACCACCGTAGTCGTGTCAAACGACCCGGAAATGTTACGAATCACTATCAGCCCACAACCCTAAATATATATGGTGTTCCTCCACACCCTTCCACCTCCAAAATGCCACAAAATAGTAGTAAAACACGAAGCCCAATAGCAACACAAAACAGTCCACAAAACAGTTTGCTACAAGTGAATAACTCGAACTCACGGCTTCCGATCACCGTCCCGTGAGTTATTACATGTATTGAATGAATTACCATGAATTCACAGCAGATAAAAATGTATGAAAGATGGTAGTAACTTACCTTAATTGTTGGATAACTCAGCCCTTCCCTTGGTTCTTCAAACTCTAGGTTTTACCTTCAAATAGAACTTGAAAGAGAGGGAAAATCGATTAGGGTTTGTGTGGGATTTTTGGGGAGGAGTTGCAGGGGTTAACTTTGGTTTTGAGGGTCTGAAATATGGATTAAATAACTGAGTTCATAAACCCTTAAAAGTCCTCTCTTGGCCGACTTAGGTATTTTAATTTTGTCCTATCATTTTGGCAAGTAGGTGATGCACCTACTTGTCATCTACCAATCTGCGCAGGCTTGCGAAAATATAAATATCTCTATACTCCGAGATCGTATTGACAAATGGTTTAATGCGTTGGAAACTAGACTCGTAGATATTTAATTTGGTGGATAGATCACCCCATAATTCCTTGTAAATTAGGAGAAAAGCTTAGAAACATTTAACCTAATGTTTAAGTAAAATTATGAACCTAAGTTGCGACAACGTTTGTCGACTTTTGTTTCATAACTCGTTTGACTTCAAGACTTATGATACGGATATTATATGATTCAAACACCTTAATACATGACCTTGAGTGTATTAAGAACCTCTAGGTTTACCTGAAAATACGAGTTACCACATCCTTGATTCGTTTAACTTCTAATACTTGTTAATCACCCTTATACACCCTTGTATCACTTAAGACCAATAGGATTAACTTCTTATCATCTCAAAGGTAATTCCTTCTTGAATTTATGTTAACTAATATATGGCATGAACTAACGCGTGTGGATATGGGTTGTAACACGGGGAGAGGCGATTTTCGGAAGATTTTCAGAGAAAACAACGGGGTAAGTGTTCTTAACTTAATTTTGGTTAGATTACCTGAATCTATTACTAGTTTTGGCATTTAATTGGTGATTTTAGTTGGGAAAATCTTGAAAACCCTCTTGGTTTAATTTGAAGATTTGAGGGTCGAGTTGATGTCGGATTTTAATAAAATTGGTATGGTTGGACTCGTGGTTGGATGAGGTTTCATATTCCGTAATTTTTGTCGAGTTCCGAGATGTGGGCCCCACGGGAGAATTTTTAGTGTAATTTCGGATTTTTAATGGAAAATGTAGAATTTCATATAGAATTAATTTCTATAATTTTTATTGACTGAATCGAATTGTTTATGACTAGATTTGAGAATTTCGGGCACGAATTCGCGAGGCAAAGGCTTGTTGGAATTTGAATTGGTTGCAAAGCGAGGTAAGTGTTTGGTCTAACCTTAGCTTGAGAGATTAGGAGTTGTGTCCTATTTATTATGTGTTATTTATTGAGTACGACGTATAGGCATGGTGACGAGCATATATACGTTGGTGTCAAGCATGCCCGTGAGTCTTATACTTTGATTAATGTGACTCCGTTTCATATTGTATATGCTCTATATGATAATTTCTATTGAGGAATATGACTTGTGAAAGTATCATTGTTAATTGAACATGGTAGAGCGTTGGCTCAAGTTGAGAATTGAATTGTTGAACATTGTAGAGCATTGGCTCAAGTTGAGAATTGAATTGCTGAACATTGTAGAGCATTGGCTCAAGTTGTGAATAGAATTGTGAAGTAAACGTGAAAGAAGAAAGGAGAGAGAGAGAATCATGATATTGTCTCCCTTGCCGGGATGTTATTGTTTTGATGTTGTTTCCCTTGCCGGGATTTGATTGATGTACTATTGTTCCCTTACCGGGATTTTATTGTGATTTTATTTATTTCCCTGCCCTTATTTCTTGTGATTGTTGTTTGGGTGAGGAAGAGTGTTAAAGCCCGAAGAGTGATGTCGTATATGATTTTGTGAGGAAGAGTGTAAAGCACGAAGGGTGATGCCGTGTCGCACGATGTACAATTCCGTGCCGATTATATTGATTTTTTGGTGAGGAAGAGTGTAAAGCACGAAGTGTGATGTCGTGCAGTTTATATTGATTCTTATGGTGAGGACGAGAGTAAAAGCACGAAGGGTGATGTCGTGCACTTGTTCTTGATTTTTCCTGATTCTAATTGAGTTATGTTGTCATGTACGTTTATTTACTGATTTTCCGTTATTACTTGATTTTATTTCGATGTTATAGATTCTCTTACCCTATTTACCTTGTGTTTGTTGCTTGGGTGAGGAAGAGTGTAAAGTACGAAGGGTGATGCCGTATATTGTTTTGGTGAGAGAGTGTTAAAGCACGAAAGGTGATGTCGTGTATTGTTTTGGTGAGAGAGTGTTAAAGCGCGAAGGGTGATACCGTGCACTTTAGGTTTGTTGTGTTTACTTGTTATTAACAATTCAAGTGTATTAACTGTTTAGATCCCTTTACTGTTGTGATCCTTTGTGTTGGAATCCATAGTGTTTACAATACTTCGCCTTATTTTTTTTAATATGTTCAATACTTCAAATTTCAAGAATTGTTACATTTTAACTCAATTGATTTCTCAACTAAAGTTTCCTTAAACCGTTTGAGGTTGTACTTTACTTAAAAAGGAGTTTCTACTATGTTTTAATTTATTAATTTCTCATATTAAAGGTAATGATTCCTTCGATATTGTACTTTAATTGAAAATGGTATTTTCTTTATCAAATGATTTCTAAAAATAACTTCATCTTTTCTTGTTGATTTCTTAATTGGGTTGGAAGTTGTACTCTACTTTATGTTAAGTGAATGAGGCTCCTTGAACATTCTTAATTGTATTGGGTTATGGAACTTATGAGCTGAGTAACATGAGAATATTGTTGTGCAATGTGAGCCAGAAATATGTGGGCACAAGGTGCCGGGGGAAAATATTATGATTTTATTTAATGGCACGTGAGTTGTCTGTGCGGTTATGACATAAATATGGGCACGAGGTGCCGTGAAAATATGAAAGTGGGCTGAGACCTATATTATTTATGATTATGAAATGAGGTGTCACAAGGTGACCTTTACTCGAAAGAATTGTATTCGAAAGATGCTTATCTGAAAGATATTTATTTGAAAGAAATATATTCGAAATATATTTATTAAAAAACATATTATCTTAGAGATTATTACTTGAAGGATTTATAGGCGAAAAATTTATATTTGAAGGGCTTGATTAATTGATTGCACTTGTATTTATTATTTGTTGAGAAACATTTATGGTGTTCTTGTTGCCTGCTATTTATATCACTGGTTGATCATTGTTGCCATCATTGTTATCTGCTTTCTATTATTTTTGTACGTTATATTACACAGGTTTATTTGGTAGTCTGGTCCTAGCCTCGTCACTACTTCGCTAAGGTTAGGCTAGGCACTTACCAGCACATGGGGTCGGTTGTGCTGATACTACACTCTGCACTCTTTTGTGCAGATCCCAGTGTGGTAGACTTCAGACCGCAGTGAGATTGCTATTTCTTGTTCTTCAACGATCCGAGGTAGTCCTGCAGGCGTCCGCAGGCCTTGGTGTCTCCTCCTATCTACTATTCCTGTTTCTTTCATGTATTTCCAGAGACATTGTTATATTTATCTCTTTCAGACCTTTATTTGTAGTACTCCTAGACAGTCTGTGAAGTTGTGACACCAGTCTTGGGTAGATTTGTTATGGATTGGTATTAGCAGTATTATTAAATCTTTACAATACAGTTTTCTGCTTATTCAATTCTGTTGTTATCTAATTGTTGGCTCTTAACCGTTATCGGATTAAAAATGGAAATAAGGTAGATTATTCAGTTGGTTGGCTTGCCTAACTTTCACTAGTAGGCGCCATCACGACTCCCGAGGCTGGAAAATCCGGGTCATGACATTTCTGCTCGTACTCTGTCAAATTCTAGTATAGTTTATGATATCGTCCCACAGAGATTGGACAATCTAAGCTACAGACTTGTAATATTTTGACTACTATTTGAGAGAACCAAATTGATGAAAGGTGTGTTTGGAATTACAAATTAAGACAAATTTCTTCCGAAAAGTTTATATTTAAAAAGAGTTGGGAATTGTTTAATTCACTTGATATATCATTACAATAAAATCTCAGTTTCATTCGTATTTCTCTAAAGGAATTGCTTATTGCTAATACAATCATATTTTTACACTAAGAAATAAATAAATAATTAACACTCCGTGAGGTTATGTCAATTAATTGATTTAAAACTAGTGACGATTAAACTGAAATATCTTGCCTGACTTGTGCTCAAGTGTAGTAAAAACTTCGTGAGAATATTTTTACTAGAAAATCAATAATTTTGCCTTCAACAATTCCTCCGTGAGAATTAAAACTGAGGAAAGCAAGATTACAGAATCGAAATAATAATCTTACCAAAAATTACTTTCACTCTAATATTCTGTGCTCAAGTGTAGTAAAAACTTCGTGAGAATATTTTTACTAGAAAATCAATAATCTTGCCTTCAACAATTCCTACGTGAGAATTAAAACCAAGGAAAGCAAGATTACAGACTTGAAATAATAATCTTACCAAAAATTACTTTCACTCTAATATTCTATTCATCAGTTATTATATATTAATTTGCTCAGTGAGAATTACAGAATTAATATAAGAATAACTTAGATATATGTAGATGTGATAATAATGATTAAAATATCATCATTCCAGCACAATATGAAATATAAATAGAGTTTCAGGCCAAGAATGTATTGAAATTGAGATAGTATTATAATTATATCAAGCTTTATCAACTATCCCAACAAAAAGAAATTACTCTATTATGAAGTAAGAAAAGCTAAAAAATACTTTCAAAATACTAAGAATATTTTTACTACAAAGAGAAAGACTATGTGGGATGATCTTTCTTCTACAAACATATGCCTATTTATAGAAAAACATTTCTACAAGGCCTTGGTGAGAATTTGCAAGATAATATCAATATTTCATATGGCCTTGATGAGAAATTGACATGGCAATTTGTCATGAAATTTTGGTGAGAATTTGTCATAACTTTTATATCTATTGACTTTGTGTAGTCTTAGATGAAGTTGTCACGGATGTATCCTTCTTCCTTGAACCGTAAGTTCTTTCTTTTTCTCTTTTTCCATGTATTCTTTTTCCTGCAAGAATTGTTAGAAAAGTGTGAGAATATGATATAAATTGGTCATATTTTATATCTAAAATATTATATTTTTCTTATTAAAGTATAAGAATAATTTATATCCATCAAATACTCCTACACTTGAATTTTTGTTCGTCCTCGAGGAAAAGAATTTTGAATATATATATATATATATTACTAATTTTTTGTTTACAATTATGGCTACTCTTGTAAAATGAAAATTTAATCAAATAAAATCTATCTTGCTTTCAAACTTTATAAATTTTCTATATTCATCAAATCTTTACCTTATTTTTACTTTTATTTTTATTCAACAAAAATTGTACCTTCTTTCTTTTTGAGACTTCTCTGAAATTAATAACTTTATGATCATTTGCATTGAGTATTCTTCATCTTTTGTCCATAGACTTGCCCTTTATGTCTATCTCCACTAATGTAGACTAAACACTGATTTCTAAAATCTTTTAGGACTTTTTCTAGCTTGTAATGTTGGCTTCAAGCTGGTAGGTTAAAGGTTATATTTGTAGTGACTTGCCTTTTTCAGTTTTGGAGTAGAATATTTCTAAGATCAGACTTTTCAAATATTTGCTATTGATTTTTTTTTTTGGTACTTATAATGCTTGAACATAAGATCAATCTCTCTTTTTTTTTCTTTTTTCTTTAATTCTGATTCTTTTTCAAAATGAGCTCCAAACTTATTTTCTGAAAAATGACTTTTCAAATCATAAGCATGAATGTGATATCTAAATTTGGGCATATTTAGGTATTAAAAGAAAAAAATAGGTCTTCAAGCTTCAAAATAGGTACTAGGAATTTATTTATTTTGTAATAAATTTTTGTGCAATATCTAGAAAAGACTGAGGTAAATAAAGAAAGCCTAAATTCATATTTCAAAAATCAGTGGTGTCTAGTATTTCGCCTCGAAAGGCATTTGGGGCAAGTTTTAGCATATAGATTATAAGTTCTACTTGCTTTTTTATCATAATGCTTCTCAATCTCAGAATGTCTTGCCAAGTATTGAAGATATTTGTTCTTGCCTTCATAAAAATAAACTTAAAAATAAGAAAGTTATGTAGTAAATATAAAAAATATATATTTGATATAGAATGATAAGAGTTTTATTTTGATAAATTAACACTTTACAAAATGCATAATTATAAAAAAATCTAATATATACATAATTATAAAAAAAGGATTATAAAATCTTTTTGGCTTTCAAATATACAATTGCAGAAGAAATGTTGAAAGAAACTACAGCCACACACCTTTTGCAGACAAATAACAAATCGAGTTTGTATATAAACTAGAAAATTACCTCTGCCAATTAATCAAGTGTATTTCTTCTTATGCATATTGGACTTATAATAGGAAAAAAAATTAATAATAATATAGAACATTGGAACTCACATTGGAACTCATTATCTGGTTTTTTAACAAAAATAACGACATTAGTAAGCTAAATATAATAAAGTGAAAAGCAACATTAATGCATAAGTGTTATGATAAATATCACATTATGGTGGATGTCTACTCTTCTTCCATGATCTTCATCTCAAATGTTTAATGACATATTCAATGGCATATTCCATGACATATTTTCTTCACTTTTTATGCCTATATAAAGGCCTTGTAATAGATAGGAAAATACACACAATTGAAGAAGAAAACCTCTTCCTTCTCTCTATCTCCATTTCTTGTTCATGTTTTACTAAATTGCTTTATTTTCTTGTTCCATATTGTTACTTTGAATTATATTTCATAATACGTTATCAGCACGAGTCTCTAACCAATTGTATATATATCTACAAAATGTTTTCTACATCCGGAAAGATTACAATTAGAAGTTATACGTATCATCACATGGTTAAATGTAAAGAGAAACTACATATGGTAAGTAATGAAATGTAAGAAGGTATGATTATCGTATACTTGTCATTCCTTTAAAATCGCATATGCACACAACTTCGTACTACACCTGTATTGCATAAGCACATATTAATATTACATTTTTTATATCACATGAATGGAATAAAATTTTCGAAGTTCTATATGTGAAAATCATAGTAGCAATTAATTGTTAATATGGTGCATGTCATGGTAACCAAGGATATTTTATATAAATTATCTTATGCATATTTGTGTGTTAACTATCTTCAATTTGTCCTGCCGCTTTTAATATTTTCTTTTACTTGGATGAATATTTTTATTCCTTTTTTTTGGTACTATATGCAAGTGTAAAAATCCAAAAAAAAAAATTAACTTTGGATTGTTAGATTCCTGTCTTGATCAAAATAAAATTATATATGCTTAATAGCAACAAGACTGTGAACATATAAAGAGTATGCAATGCACATTTACTACTCCTTTATTTCTTTGAGTTGTTGATTATTGCTGAGAATTTGGCTAGACTTTGATGTCACCTTGGATGGTGATTTTCTCCCTTTATTTATGATAATTGTTATCAATTAGAAGCAGTCCTCAACTGATATATAAAAGAAAATCATCTTAATGATCAGGACATAAATGAGAATTATTAACTTCTGACAATAAAAGGCATTCATATTCAATTTTGTTTTTTTTGGAAATATCATAAATGAGGGCGATGACTATATCTTTTCATTTTTCTAGAGAGCATAATACTTAGTTTCCACAAAAGTGCATGGTAATTAATAATACTATTATTCTATTTGATACATCATTTTCCTTAATGTTCTGGTCATATCACTTTTATCTTGAAGTAGACTTATTGCATCAAAGACTACATGTAAAATTTTAAGTATTTTATATGAATGATGCACAAGCTACAATTGGTAAGTTGTTACCTATAATGTCACTTTTCTGGTAATATAAATACTGAATTTATGTATTAGTACTATATATGTGATGTTACCTATATGGTGTACTTTTGATAAATTTATTCACTAGTTGCTTGGTTGAATTGAGTGAAGGAAAATTATGCCGTTAAATCAAATAGGTAGGGTATACCCCGAAAACAACAATATTTTTGAGAGAGACTCAATAAATATTATCATAATGATTTTATGATCCTTTTAAACTCTAATAGAATTTAGAAGAAATATTCTGACTACAAACGGTTGTATTTTATATAGATGCTACAAATAATTAATAAAGCTTTACGTTGATTTGAGATTTGTACACTTATTTAAGAAAACAAATTTGATTTGCTAAGTTGCAAATTAGTTGTGTATAACTTTCTTGGCATGTGATTGAAATTAAGGCTTGAGAATGAATTTCAATATTGTTTAGCCTATTATGCCATTGATTGAGGGTAAGACATTGGGATCAAGTCCTGATGCTCCATAATGATAAGAGTTGGATTTGAATCCCAATAATAAGCCTAACATGCCTTTATATTGGTAAGATATTGGGTTTGAGTCCCAATGTACCATATTGATGATATAATGATGACTAAAGAAAAATAATATATTTTTCATGAAAAGGCATGAAAATTGTCCCACTTGATTTGCTACATTCTTGAAGTGAATGTGATAGCAGTGCATAAGAAGTTTCAATGAAGACAAGTGGTTGAACAATGAACGTGGGCATTCCAAATATCAAAATAATAATAATCATGACTATAATTATAAAAGAAGAACAATAAGGGTTCTCAAAATAATCCTTCAAAATGTAAAGGCAATGTTTACCATCAAATTGGTATGAAAATAATAAAGCACGTCGCTGATTATGATCCATTCCTTGAAGAGAATGTGACTTGTGATAAGCATTGAGAATGCAAACCTAAAGTTGAATGTGGCAATATGTGATAAAAATAATGAATAAAGATATGCAATTCATGATTATATGAATACCACACAACTCACTTCTAAGGGAGGTTTGAGTGAAATAAAGAGAATAAATATTATTATGTGGTTACATGAATACGTCATTGGTCGTATACATGTGATACGTCAAAATTTATTTTGTCATGCCTTATAAAATTCATTAAAGGCAAAATTAAAGCAAGAAATGATTTTGCTTATGATAATTTTGACCATGACAATTTATTATGATATAATTTTCTCCTTGAAAGAGACATTTACCATATGAATGGTATGATAAAAGATCTTGTAGTACAAAAGTTGTTAAGAGCTCCGGAAAAATTAATTTGTTATTACCCGAATGAATAAAAGTATTCATGACATTGATATTGTAAAGTCTCAAAAGAAACTTTTTGATTTTCAAATGTATAAGTCAAAGTGGTTGGCATATTGAGATTATAAATGAAAGAAAGATTGAATATCTTCATATTTCTATAATCATACCGGGTAAATATGAAAGGTTACCCAATCTTCTTTCTATTTGTACTACACAAATATAAGCATGATGCTGGAATCATATGCCACAAGTAAACTAGAAGTTTACTAAAACAAATATTAATTGGCATGACCGGTTGACCATCTCGGTTCAATTGTGATGTGAAAAATTAATTGAGAATTACATTGGTATATATTGAAGTAATAAAAGTTTCTTCAAGAATTCTCTTGCACTGCTTATTCTCATGGTATACCAGTTAAAGGTTGGGAATGAATCCCTTGATTTCTGGAAGGAATAAAAGGTGATATATATATATATATATTTCCGAAATAAATAAAAGATGATAAATATATGGGCCCAGTCACCTGCCATGTGGACCGTTTACTATTATATAATTTTAATAGATGCATCTATTCTATGGTCACATGTGCATTTGTTATCAACTTGCAATTTGGTTTTTGCAAGATTGCTTGCTCAAGTTATTAGAGCAGAATTCCAGAATATAAATTATGATGATTTATCTTAATAATACTGGTTTAAATACAAGTTAGTTTAGCATAAATTGTATGCCTCCAATTATAGCTAAATCATTGGTTATGAGAACAAAACTCCCAAAAACGAAATTTGGCATGAGATGTATTATTTAATATACAACAACACTTGTACGTATCTAGCCAAGTTATAAAAATTTCTCCCTATCACAATCGGTTCAGGGTCAGGAACCAAATAATTTCTATACAGAAATATGGATGTGCTATATGATTTAATTATGCCACCAAAATGCACAAAGATGAGTTCCTAAAGATGGTTGGAAAATGTGTTGGTGATCCCAACATTAGGGGGAGAAAATGGGCAGCTGAGAAAGTGATACGTGAAATGAATTATTATGAATACATATAGATCCTCGTACAAGAAAATATAAACTTGAAGTTAAAGTGATAATTCATTTACAAATTATTGTCATACGTATTTGCTAACCCAAAGCTAAATGTCATATTTCAGCTGCTAATGCTCCAAATAGAATAAAGTCCATGAGGGACAGAGTCTATGGCACGCATGAAGCGTAACAGACCAATCGATTCCAAAGATAAAACTCCTTGAAGAAGGAGAGGGAAAATATTCAAAATGGTCATAATAAGGAGGCAAGTGCTCTAGAAGAGCACCACGACATAACACTTCACAAGACCTCATAGGAGAGGCTCAGGTACCTGAAAATAATGAGATAAAGAGATCTCAATAAGTTATGTCTTTATTGGGTAATAATGGAACCGACATAAAATGATCGTCGACGATATTGTTAATATAATGTAGCACTCAATATTATTAATATTGACGAGGATCTTGAGCTCAAATCTATCATGAAATTTGGACAGATAAATGATTGGCCAAAATAAAATAAAATATACGCAATCAAGATTGATTTCACCTGAAAAATATGAAGTTGGACGGATAGTCCCAAACCTGAAAGTATAAAGCCAGTGGAGGTATAAATATGCTCTTGTGCGAAGAAAGACAAGTTGATATACATAAAGACGACTTATGTCACAAGAAGATTTGTAAATATCCTGGCATTGATTATATAGAGACATGTTCTCTTGTGGTGGATGTAGTCATTTCAGGTTTTAATCTGGCAATACATAAAAAACTTGATATGCGAGTAATGGAAATAATTAAAGGATTTAAATTATTCTGAAGCATATTATGGTTCCCAGGAAATTTATTAAATAAAGCTTCAATAATCCTTATACGGATTGAAACAATCAGGGCGCATGTGGTATAATCGCCCGAGAAAATACCTGTTGAAAGAAGGGTACAAGAATAATTCAATTTGTTCTTATGTCTTTATAAAATGATATGGATTTGAATTTGTTATAATCTCCATGTATGTTGATGATTCAAATATCATTAGAACTCCCGGAGAGCTTCCTAAAGCAGTAGACTATTTAAAGAAAGAATTTGAAATGAAAGATCTTGAAAAGACAAAATTTTGTCTTGGTCTAAAATTGAATATATGAAAGATGGAATTTTTGTCCATCAATCAGCATACACTAAAAAGATTTTAAAGAGCTTTTATGTGGATAAAGCACATCCATTAAGTACCCGATGGTTGTGAGATTACTCGATATAAAGATACACTCTGACCTCATGAAAATAATGAAGAGCTTCTTGGTCCTAAAATACCATATCTTAATGCAATTGGTGCGCTAATATATCTTGCTAACACTACAAGGACTGACATAACTTTTTCAGTTAATGTCTTAGCAAGATATAGCTCCGCTCAAGTAGACATTGGAATGAAATCAAGCACATATTGCGTTATCTAAGGGGGATTACCGATGTGGGCTTATTTTATGGCAATGATTGTAATACAGATCTTGTTGGTTATGCCGATGTGGGGTATTTATCTGACACACACAAGGCTTGATATCAAACATGCTATGTGTTTACATGTAGAGATACTGTCATATCTTGGCGATCGACTAAGCAATCAATCGTGGCTACTTCTTCTAATCATGCTGAGATAATTGCTATTCATGAAGCAAGTCGAGAATGTGTATGGTTGAGGTCTACTATAGATCTTATTCGAGACAAATGTGGTTTGAAGTGTGACAAACTACCCACAGTTTTGTATGAAGAAAATACAACATGCATAGCTCAATTAAATGGAGGATTCATAAAGGAGTTAAGACAAAGAACATTTCACCTAAATTATTATTCACTCATGATCTTCAAAAGAATGGTGATATTAATGTGCAACAGATCCATTCAAGTGATAATATGGCTAATTTGTTCACCAAATATCTACCGACGTCAACCTTCAAGAAACTAGTGTACAAGATAGGGATACGAAGGCTCAACAATGTGAACTGATGATCTCATCAGGGGGAGTTAATACGTGTTGTACTCTTTTTCCCTTACAAGGTTTTGTCCCATTGGGTTTTCCTTGTAAGGTTTTTAATGAGGCAACCAAAAGGCGTATTTCTAAACATGTGTACTCTTTTTCCTTCACTAGGATTTTTTTTCCATAGGGTTTTTTTCTAGTAAGGTTTTAACGAGGCACATTATCTTTGGACATCCAAGGGGGAGTGTTATGATAAATATCACATTATGGTGGATGTCTACTCTTCTTCCATGATCTTCATCTCAAATGCTTAATGACATATTTTGTATGTTCAGTGACATATTTCATGATATATTTTCTTCACTTTTTATGCCTATATAAAGGCCTTGTAATAGATAGAAAAATACACACAATTGAAGAAGAAAATCTCTTCCTTCTCTCTATCTCCATTTCTTGTTCATGTTTTACTAAATTGCTTTATTTTCTTGTTCCATATTATTACTTTGAGTTATATTTCATAACAATAAGGAAATAGGCATATATTAACATAGTGATCATTTGGTCCCCCATACCACAACAGTTAGCAAAAGTAGTCATCCAAATTATTGTTACATGTGTACATAGTGGCATAAAGGACAAGACCAAGCAAACCATAGAAATGATTCATAGGCATTAACTTAGCAAAAAGTTGAGACACAACAAATACTTCCCCCAACTAAAATATTTCATCCTCCGGATAAAAATGCTTTCACTTCCATCATTCATTTATTCTTTTCCTTCGCCAACCCCATCTCGTGGTCGCTTTCCCTTGTTCTCCAAATTTGGTTCCATGTTATGAGATACAACAGTAGTAAAATCATTGACCTCTGAAAAATTAGGTGGTAGTGATGGGAGAGTTGGTAAAGATTGTGGTACAATTTGTGAGAAATCTATGAAGTCATCATCAAGTAAGAAATTAGGGAAAGAACTGGTAGATGGGTCATCAAAATTAGGTGATAAAAAATCCATTGATGGATTAGTGTAACCCCAATTTGTATTCATATCACCTGTAAAATTGGTTGGCAATTCCATTTGTTCTTTTTTATTTAATTTTTCCAGCCAGTAATTAGCAATGAATTCCCCCTGGTTTTTCTTCGCCGGATTCTTTTCCAAGGGTGTAATAGTAGAACCAAGACAGTAGAATGAAACATGTTGACCGGTTTGGTGTATTTGTCTAGTATCAAGCATTTGTGTCTGTATATAGCCTATACCCTTCCATTAATAAAAAAAGAGATCAACTATGTGAACTTGAGGCTCGCTCTGTGACTCTATGTCTACCTAGAGTTATACATGTATATATGATGAAAGCTTTGAGTTTCCAAGTGTTGACTCGAGGGTTTCAAACTATGTGAGCCAAATAGTTCGTGTGCCATGTGTGTGAGTTCTTTGTATAAAAAATTCTTGTGTTTGCTTCTGCCATCTAGAACTTGCCCTGTTGGTTTTTCGATGCTTATAATAATTACATTTGGTTGGAGAAATGACCTTAGGCAGTCTTTGTGATTTTTGGAAAACAAGTTAGCTTTTCAAGCCACCCATTATACAGATAGTATCACTAGTCACCCCATTTGAGCCTTTAACCTTTTCTTTGACTACCTCATTACAAGCCTTTCCCTTTTTGTGAAATAATTCCCTCTTTTGAACATGTCCCTCCTTGATCATTAAGAATGAGTCTAAAAGCCTAAGTTGTGGGTGTGGTGTCAAGCCGGAAATGGGCTAGGTTGTACAGTGAATGTAGAAAAGTGTACCTCAAAGTGTGAAACTACTCAAGCTCCAAAAGCATATATATATATATATATATATATATATATATATATATATATATATATATATATATATATATATAAAATTGGCAAGAGAAAAGAAGAAAAAGAAAAAAAAAGAATTGCTTGTCCTATATATATATGGAGTCTTGAAAATAATTGAAGTGGTAGTTAAGATGGCTAAATGGTGGAAAAGTTGAAGCTAATAAAGGCTATGTGGTTTGAAAAGAAGCAAAGAGCAACAAAAAAGAAAAATGTGATTAGTGTTCAAGGAGGGTGTAGTCATTTGTACCTAAATGCTTATCCGACCCTTCCCTAAACCTACATTACAAGCTTAAAAAGTCCTTATGGGATCTCCAACCGAGCGTTCTTAGAATTAAGAGACGAATTAAAATAAGGGCAAACATATGGTATGGTATGTTATAACACTTGAAACTCTTTCTAAAAGTGAGTGTATTTGTGAATTCGTCCCTTTTTGTTGTTATTTTAAATATTGTGATTTTTGGACTTTCTTTCTAGTGAAGGCACATGAACTATGAGGTTGGACAGAAGTTGAGCTTTTGGAATCAAATACAAGTGCACTCAGCCGAGGGTAACATTTTGTCAAATTGGTCGAGTCTTAAAGTTTCACAAGCTGATTAGTTCTTTGTAAATATTGATGATTCAGGAAGGGTAAACAATTGAAAAATGCATGCTTGTATACTGACAACGGACACCATCCACGGTCACTATTGTTTCATATCTGTTAGGTGGAGTCTAGAATAGGATAGTGTCGTTTTAGTTTTTTTTAGGACAAACAAGAGTTTAAGTTGGGGGTGTTGATGTGCCAGAGAATTTTGGCACATTTCAATGCAAATTGCTTAGATTTTAGCTTGTTTTGAATGCAATTATCTCCTATACTTATGTAATTTTAGTGTTTTTGTAGTACATGAGGTTTAAGGACCTAAAAGCATGGAAATGAAAGCAAAAAGCCACAAAAAGACAAGAAAAGACCAAAATGCAGCACAAATATGGAAATGCGGTCCAAGATGCGATCGCAAATCCTACATGCGAGCCACATAATGCGCAAAGGATCGCAAACCACAACAGAATGTTGGCCAAAGTCCAGTGCAAGAAATGCGGTCCAGAATGCGATCGCATAACAGGTTTGCGGACCACATAATGGACCGCAAACTCATGGAGAGAAATGCTGATGGTGGAAAATGCGACGCAAAATGCAATCATATCTGGAATGCGGACCGTAGATCAACAATGCGATGACGGCCTGGAAACTAGGGTTCTAAAGTGCGATGGGCATGGCGAGAATGCAGACCGCATGTCTGTTATGCGACAGATATGCGGTCGCATATTTAACCTGAAAGGGCATTTTTGTCCGATTTTTGTCCCGAATTTTGGCCCTCTATAAATAGATTTATTGGGGTTTTGTGGGCTCATCTTGTCTGACTTTGGAGCTACAATACAAGGCATTAATATTCCTCTCTTTTGGAAGCTTTTGGGTTAAGAATCTTTCACTTTGTAAGCTTTATGACATTTAATATTCTCTTGTTTTTGTATTTTAGTATGTGTAGATAACTTTAAATACTAAGGTTGTGGACCCCAAATGGGTGTTATGTTAATGGGTATTTAACATTGAGTATGTATATAATGGTTGGTTGATATTTATTTACTTCTCATTCTTCATTTATTGTTGGTGGTTGCAAACATCAACAAGTGCCATTAAATTCTTACTTTGCTTGGGAAAGTGGGTTAGAATTTGGTAGAAGTAAATATCAAAGACTCAAGGCTTTAAACCTTGTTTAATAGAATCGCTTAGGAATAAGTGGGTTTTATTTGGCATATATTGATTGTTCTTAATTGCAACTCTTTTATATTTGGAAAAATCATAAAGAGGAAATACTACCCAACTATTGGAAAATATTGGGTAGTCATTTAGACATCATTTGCATATCAAAAGGACCTTCCATTAGAAATATATCATATTAACACCGATAGCATTACACTTCATTAAAGGGGACACAACCTTGGTTTCTTTAATCAAATTATTTACATTCTCAACATTACAATTAGCTATTACTTCAAACAAAAATCAATTCATACTCTTGTTACCAAAATTAATTCACACTCTTGTTACCATTAACCGGATAGAATTACGACTTTAGTCATGTAACACACTATTTGAGTAACCTTTTCACACCTATTCCATGTGGGATTCGACCCCAACCTTGTTGGGTTACTATATTTGACACCGATAGCCTTACACTATTTATTAAAGTGTAATTTGAGCGTATCACCTTGTGACTAGTATAATCTCGTGTGAGCTCTCTTCTAACCAAAGGAAGAAGCTCAAGCGGGATATTTTGGATTTCTATTGGGATGAGCCGTACTTGTTCAAGATTTGCACGGATGGTGTGATTCGAAGGTGTGTCCCGGAGGAAGAGCAATTGAGTATCTTGGAGGCTTGTCATTCCTCTCCCTATGGTGGCCATCATGGCGGGGTGAGAACGACTTCTAAAGTTCTTAGTTGTGGGTTTTATTGTCCAACCTTGTTCAAAGATGCGGGTGATTTTGTGAAGAGATGCGATGAATGCCAAAGAGCGGGTGGAATTTCAAAGAAAGATGAGATGCCTCTCAATACCATCCTTGAGGTTGATATTTTCGATGTAAGGGGCATTGATTTCATGGGCCCATTTGTTAGCTCTAGTGGGAACACTTACATTCTTGTGGCGGTGGAATATGTTTCAAAGTGGGTTGAAGCTGTGGTTTTGCCCAAAAATGAGGCCCAGAATGTTGTTGCATATCTCAAAAAGAGCATTTTTACAAGGTTTGGTACTCCTCGTGCAATTATAAGTGATGGGGGGTCTCACTTTTGCAATAGAGCTTTCGACACTTTGCTTTCAAAGTATGGTGTCAATCACAAAGTTTCTACCCCCTATCATACTCAAGCAAGTGGTCAAGTTGAAGTCTCCAATAGGGAAATCAAAAGCATATTGTCAAAGACGGTCAATGAAAATAGGACCGATTGGTCAAAGAAGTTGGATGACGCTCTATGGGCTTATAGAACTGCTTACAAGACTCCGATTGGTATGTCTCTGTATCGGTTGGTATTTGGGAAAGCTTTCCATCTACTAATTGAGTTAGAGTACAAGGCCATGTGGGCTTTGAAGAAGCTAAATCTTGAGTGGAATGTTGTAGCCAATCTTCGTGTGGAGCAGCTCAATGAACTTGATGAATTCAGATTCCATGCCTACTCCAGTTCATCCTTGTATAAGGATAAGATGAAGTACCTTCATGATAAATATGCTCGTGGAAAGGAGTTCAAAGAAGGTGATTTGGTTCTCTTGTTCAACTCTCGTTTACGTCTGTTTCCGGGAAAGCTCAAGTTAAAATGGAGTGGACCTTTTGAAGTGGTGTGTGTGACCCCATTTGGTGCTCTTGATTTATTGAACAAAAATAAAGTTTTTAGAGTTAATGGGCACCGGGTCAAGCACTATCTTGGAAAAATTGATGACAGTCACGTGGTGGCACTTCTTCATTTCAAATGATGTGATGGTAACTTGCGTCGTACCGCGATGTTAAATTAGGTGCTTCTTGGGAGGCAACCCATGTATTTTTCTTCTTGTTTTTATTTGACTTTCATTGTAGTGTAGGATTGATTTTTGGGCTAACTAGTTATGAGATGTTACAGGATTGTGTTGGTGCAGTGTAGGACACAGTGGAAAAAAGTGCCAGGTCTTTGAAGTTATTAGTGCGGACCGCACTGGTGAGGGTAAAATGCAGACCTCTCTGAAGTTTGCCACTGCGACCGCACTACATTTTGTGAGGTCCACGGTGGACCACTACGGCCGTAGTCCATTTTGTGCGGACCGCAGTGGGTTACTTGGTCAAACTTGGCAAAAGCTGTGTAGTGCGGACCGCGGTCCATTTTGTGCGGTCCACACTGGTTGTAAGACTGGCCCCATGTCCTTTTCTATAAATAGGGCCTGAGGCCCTCCCGTTCAAACTTTTCGAACTCTTGAATCTCAGCACTCTAAAATCACTATTCAATATCCCTGTTGCTCGTAATTAATCATTTGGACTTATTAATCTTCTTCCCATCTCATATCTGGTAACTTAATGTCAATTTAATTGCTTTAAATTTTGTTATTTTCTTTTCCTTTCTGTTCTACTTGGCTTTCATTGTTCTTCTTCCCATATTTTCTTCATAGATTAGGTTAGGGTAATTACTCACTTGATTAGAGTAGGCTTAGTTAGTTGAATACTCTGGGCAAACACATAGGGACATGACTTAGGTGCTAATTTAAGCTTAAAATCAAAAATTCCATGAACCCTAATTTAGTGCCACAGCTGGGCACTTAGTACGGACCGCAGTCGATTCTGTGCGGTTCGCGGTGCCCCTGTGCGGTCCACAATACCATTTTGTGCAGATCGCATTGATGAAAAACCGGAAAGCTAAACTTTGGGCAGTGCGGCCGCACTATATTTTGTGCGGACCGCATTGGCCCCTGTGCACCGCACTACATTTTGTGCGGTCTGCACTGCCTAAATACAGAGGGTGGGTAGTCTGAAACCTAACCATGTGCGGACCGTATGACCAATTTGTGCGGTTCGCATTGGCTCATGTGCGGTCGCACACCATTTTGTGCGGTCCACACTGGGTAACTTCTACAACATGTCTGCAACATTTTTCTTCTATCTGCAATTCTATTTCTTTCCTGCTGCTACTGATACTAACAAAGTCATTTGAATTGTGTTTGCAAACAATGGTAAAACAACTAGGCAAAGGATCTAAACAACCTGGCAGAGGTGAATCCTCCCGGGGAGGGAAGCAGAAGATGATAAAACTCACTCCCCAAGTCCGGGAAAATATAAAAAAGACAGGAAAGATAATAAAAGCAGCTGATAGAGCCATAGACATGTCGGGGAGTGAGTACAAGCCCTCCTGGGAGATCTCCTTAGACTCCATGCCAGAGTACATCCCTGACTGGCCAGGGAGGTTCAGACTAACAGATACACCTCCCGTATCCCCCACTACCCAAGCGTCAGTGAATATTTCTTCTGAGTAATCTAAGGGCTTAGCAGCAGGTAGTGGGGAATACTCCACCTCTCCCACAGCTTCATTATCCGAAGAAGGTGCAGTAGGAGATGAGGAGGAAGTAGGTGATGATGAGGTAGTAGCAGAAGGGGGTGAACCTCAGGTGGGGGTCATTGCGAGAACTAGAAAATCGGAGGTATGACAAGATCAATTTGTTAGTGAGGTGTCATACCACAAATTTCGGGAATGGTGGCCGATGAGGAAGTTAATCCCGGAGCAGAGTTTTATTGATAGAGACCTGTTACCTTACAATCCCAACGTGAGGAGGCATTTTAGGACAAGAGTGGGATAGGAGAATTTTTTGTATGAGTGTGTGGATGCCAATGAACACTTGGTCAAGGAATTTTACAGAAACGTGCCCACATAAAAAAGGGCTCCAAAGTGACCAAGGTTCGAAATCTGAAGGTGTTGTTTGACGGAAAGTCAATAAATGAATACCTTGGCTTTAACGAGGAAGATGAGACCCTATACATGGCAAAGATGGAAATGGGCGATGAGGTTTGTCCCTGGCTAGCACAATACCTGGCAATCCCAGGTACCACCCCGACTGGTTGACTGCTGGAGTCAAGATCTTGAGACAAAGTTTGAACTTTGAAGCGAGGGGGTGGGAGACATTCGTATGTAGCAGGTTGGACCCTACCACTCATGACAACTTCCTACCTCTTCACCGGGCAATTTTAGTGGCGTCGATCATGGCGAGGTACCCAATAAAAGTGGAGAATGTGATGTCGCAGATTATTACTATTGTAGGTATCGAGCATGACAGAAACTATCCGTTCCCCAGTTTCCTCATTATGTACTTCCGGGATCTGAAGGTGAAAAAAGGCCCTTCGACATCAGAGTCAAGGCGAAGGCCCCTTTTTCCTGGTACAGCATGCAGGGGGATGACAACCCCAAGAGCAAGAAGTTCAAGAGTACAGTTACTGCTCCAACTGGCCAGTCTGAAGAGCAAGTTATGGTAGTGACTCCTGCTGAGCCTGCCTCCACTTCCACTACTATTCCTCCTAGTCCATCCACCTCATCATACCCGGAGATTCCATATTTCCGAGCCTATCCTATTACTCCCCACCAACTGATCCAGGCACTTCTTAGTATCAACAATTGGATACAGACTACCTCATCCAAGTTGTCCATCCTGACTACCACGGTAGAGGCTCAGTCGGCACCTCCAGCCCCATAAGTTCCCCAGTCGATAGAGGATGCTCTCAAGGAGATATTAGACAACCAAAAGAAAATCCTCGACATACAGAAGGTACTGACTGAGGCAGTAGATTCACATATCAAGGCTCTCAAGGAGCTTGCTCGGGAGCATAAGAAGCTGAGGAAGACACGGGCATCCAAGGAGTCCGTGAAGGAGTTGAGAGCTGATGTTGACAGACTGAAAGTAGATCAGCTGCCTTTAGACTTACTACTCTAGGACCCAGTACCCGCAGTTCATTCCCAGCCAGAGCAGTCACAGAGGACTCCCAAGAGGAAGAGGACGATTCCTAGAGCGGATGATGCAATCATCCAGTTGGCCGACCCACCGGAGGCTTCCTCCAGTCAGCTACAGGATGCACTTCAGGAGCCTGTCTAGGTCCAGGCCCAGGTCCTAGCAGTAAGATACCGGGAACCAGTCTAAGGTTTCCGAGCATAGTGAGGACCCTAGGACCACTCAGGAGCCTATGCAGACAGACAGGCCATAGGGAGTCCCTATATCCTTTTTCCTTTCTATTTTGATGCTTTGTTTGGTTTAGTTGGCATTGGGGACAATGCCAACTTTCATTTGAGGGGGAAGGCCCTACTTTTTATTCATTCGGATGATTGTATATATATTTGATACTTTTTTATGCTTTCTTTATCTTTTTATCTTTGGATTGTATATAATTTTAACATTTTATTACATCTCTCATACTTTTATTTTACTTTGGGTCTGTATATAAAGTACGTTACATTGTACATATTCATCTCATCTATTGTATATTCAAATCCCCTCTTGTATATTGTCATTCCCCAAAAACTAAGGGGCATGACCGGTGCTCAATCGAGTAAACCCGACTGAGCAAGCCTATTAGGTTTCATTCTACCCAAACTAATTAACGAACAAATAGGAGATGGACTCCATTAATCATACTTAGTAAGTATTTCATTAACAACTTCCTTTTTATTTCCATTAGCCGCTTAAAACTTGATTATCAAATTATTACAAGTTTTATAAATCTTTGCCAAGCATCAAGATTTCAAACTCAATTCCCCATTATCAAACACCACCCACAACCTGTATACGGAGCCTCTAAATACAACTGAAGAGTAATGTAATATGGAAATACCGGTAACAAGGCTCCGGCTATACCTCAAAATACAAAGTACATGATAAACAGATGAAACAAGACCCCAAAACGAAGTGGGGCTCACCAAGTCAGCTGAAAGGATGATGCGGCACTAGCTGCGACCAACACTGTCTGTTATAAAAATACCTACATCCATTTAAAGACGTAGCGCCCCCAGCAAAAGGGACATTAGTGCCATCGAATAGCACTAGTATGTATAACTAAACACCATCTAGTTAGAAAAAACTTTCATACAAAGATAAGGAAACAACAAGTATAACTCAAAGCATTAAACGATCACAACATTATCAATGTAAAAGAATCATACAATTTTCACCTCATGTTTCCATATCCTTTAGTTTGGGGCATTTCATATTGTTCATCATTTTTCGCTATATCACTGCTAGCTTGAGTGGAGTCCGATCACGACCCGATTGGCTAGGTTGCCTCAATTGAGACATATACTTCAATCACCATTCCTTTTCCCTTTTTTGGAATTCAATATATGTACATTACCACCATATGTGCGCCATGGTGTCCGATCATGGCCCAATCAGCTACGCCGCCTTACCAAGGCGTTTCCCTTTTCTATCAATCATCTCAATTCAATCTTTATCTCACATATATCATTTCATAGGCACTTGGGGCCACAGCTATCCCGTCATATATTTGGCACTAGGCCACATTTCACATCATTCCCAATTTCATTGTTAGATTTGTAATTTAGGATAACATGTGCACACAAGAGCAAATAAATTGTAAGCATAGATGAGACTTCACATAGATGGCATAAAATATGTAGCTTCAATCTCAATTTAAGGTCTAAGCATTTCAATACATGATTTATATTCCTTGCACATTTTCAAGTTATCAAAAATAGCACATTGATCATATTGAGACATATCTTTCACTCATGTAAGGTTGCAATCCCAAACTTCATGTGAAACAACAATGAATACATCAATTCAACTTTAATCTTACCATATTTACACAAACAATGACGGAGCTCAATTTCTAAAAGATAGGGTTTTAGCCATACATACCTTGTTTAAGCTTTCCTCAAGTTACTACGACATTTCAAAAATTCTAGCAATCCCAATCTACTTTAAGACATAACAAAATTGAACACAAATTAGGAAGGTATTCATGGTTTCAGCTTATTTGAGCATTTTATCAAATACTAGTTGAGCATCTTGATTTCAAATCTCTTTTACAAGGTTTCCTTCATTCCCCAACCCAATCTTTACTTATTTATATTCAACAATCTTTCCACAAACCTAATTTATACATGCATGTATACATAATACTATTACACCCAAGAATCATACCTCAATAACCCATCTTATACTCCAAACTCGAAATTAAAGTCTAATGTATAGAACCTTACCTTTTAGATGAAGAACATGTGATTGGGTTCTTTGATTCTTGAAGACTTGAGCAAGAGATGGGTGATTATGAAGTTAGGCCCCTCCTTTATCTCTCCATATGCTCTCATCTCTCTCTAAATCCAGTAGAAAATGACCCCAAATGAAGCCTTAAAGACTATATATTAAAATGGGGTCAGGTTATAAAAAAAGAAAAAACAAGCCTCCGAAATCGGGTCTACTATCCCAGAATGGACCGCAAACCAAGAACACGGGCCACAGAATGCATCGCAAAATAGGTGCCCAAAACTGGGCAACACTGGCCCAATTTGCGACAGATCTGCGATCACAGAGTCAAAAATGCGATAGATTTGCGATCGCAGATTCGACACAAGATTGTATTTTTCAAGCCTTTGGTAATTTGATCATAACTTTGTGTAGGAATGTCCAAATGACAAACGGTTTGAAAAGTTAGAAACTAGACTCAAAGAAATTTCATTTGATAGGTTATTCATCACATAAAACATTATACATATTTAGATATGCTCGTTCAAAGTATGGACTAGTGCAAGTACCTTTGGAATCTTAGCCTATTATGAAATTTTTCCCATTTGGCTTACACTTAGGCCTCTCCTTAGACCCCACCTTACTTAATATATGACTTATACACTTGTTTACCAACTTCAATTGATGACCACCATGTTAATAGCACATAAAATATTATAATTAGCCTACGTGGCATCACGAAATCCTAGATTACTTAGCGAAATTTTCCGGGGCCTTACATATATATTCATTCTAATATTCATAAACTTTTCGTTCTTAGCTTCTTATTTGTGATTCGTAGCTTCTTGTTTTCAATGTTTGCAATAAGCCTTTGGTTTTCTTAACGCCACGGTTCTTTCCAACGGTGGAGTGTTAGGTGAACCGGGTGGCTCTTCCCAATGATGGATGGCGTGACAACCTTCTTAAGGGTTTGAGTGCATTTTATCTTTTTGTTTTTAGTAGTTAGTAATTAAGGGTTCCTCAAGCAAAGCTTCACTTGGGCCTAGCACATTTTCCTTTGATCTTATGGTCAAAAATAATTTGTTATGTTTAGGATGGTGAAAGTCGTGACCTTGAGACTCTTGTGTTGACCGATAATCATCAAGTAGTTTATTGGGACCATTGTGTGCTCAAATCTTATCTAAGGTCATTGTGGGCCCCCGACTCTGTGTCTTTAGCGATCCCATAGCTTGTGTGGTGAGTAATCGTAATACAAGTCCAAGTCCCGAGCCATTGGTCTAGAACTTGCCCTGAATGTTTTTTGAGGCGAAATCCTAAGTGAATTTTGGCTTGAGACATGACTATAGGCTCTCCTTGTTCCAAATGATAGTTGAACACATCCATAACCTACCAATGATAAGATCCCTAGTCAACCCTTTTGAGCCTTAGACATTTTTCCTTCAAGAACCATAATACAAGCCTATACCAGTTCTGAAAGATACCCTCTCTTGGCACCCGATCTTCCCTTTAGCACATGGCAAAAGTATAAGTTTGGGGGGAGAGACGAGGATTGCAACAAAGTGATAAAAAGGCACAACAATTAAGAAAAGGAAAGACAATGAAAAAGAAAGAAAAACAAAAGGGCAAAAAGAATGTTCAATGTGAAAAAGAATAAAAAGGGATTCAAGAAAAGCAAAGAATGAAAGATGTGGAAAGTTGAAAAACGAGAAAAGGTTTGAATTGTACAAGAAAGAGTGACAATGTATCTCTCTAACCCCTTAGAAAGAAGTGAAATGACTCAAAGAGTCAAGTGAATGTGTGCCAAATGAATCAAAAGAAGTGCTTAAGGGAAGATGGAACCTACTAGACCAAACATTTCCTACCTTGAACCAAAAGTCTTCGCAATGTCTCCACAAAAGCCCTATATGATCTTGAGTTGAATGAAGCTTACATTAGTGGATACTCACATAAGGGGCAAGCATATGGTACTAAGAGCCGGTCTTGTGACTTTTATTTTTGAGATATGAGTAAATTACTATTAACCTCGTAATGAGTGTCATTACTCTAAAGGTGAGGTTTGCTTAGGAAGAGCTGAAGATGTGTGAGTTTGCGTTCCACAATGACCGAAGTAATAGAAAAGAGTTCTTTGATATGTTGAGTCAATTCTTGATGCTCTTGTGTCGCACTTAATCCATGGAGTTTCAAAGAGTAAAAGTTGTTAATGATTAATTTGTATTGAGGGCAATTGTTAGTCCCAATTGATGCTAGATGAGGTTACTTTAGGACATCTGATAATTTCTTGAGGACAAGCAAAAGCTTAAGTTTGGGGGAGTTGATAACTAGGGATTTTTGACGCATTTTATACTCCTTCTTGCTTATGCTTTGACTAGAAATTCACACAAAATAGTCCCAAAAGGCTTACAAGTCGTGCTTGATTGCAGGTTTGATCAACAAAGTGACAAAATGTTAAAGATCAGCTCAAAAGGAGTGAAACTTGCACAAGTGCCAAGGACAAGGCAAGCTTAGGCAAAACAGGCCTAGTGCGGCCGCACACCATTCTGTGCGGTCCGCACTAGGAGATTCAGAGAGGTCAAAAATCGGTCACAAGGGCAATGTGGCCACACTAGGATTTGTGTTGTCCGCACTGAAGGCAATGCGGCCACACTCGATTTAGTGCGGTCTGTCGAATCCAAGATCAGAGAGTTGCCAGATTCAGAGTTTCAAGCCAATGCGGTCCGCAGTCGATTTTGTGCGGACTGCACAAGAAGCCTCCACGGCCGCAATCCATCCTGTGCGGTCCGCAGTGCCTGAGTTCAGAGAGTTCAATTTTCAAGATCAAATCCCTAGTACGGCCGCACACCATTTTATGCGGTCCGCACTAACCCCGCAGGGGTATTTTTGTCTAGAATTGTCAGCTTTGTATAAATAGCTTATTTTCCATTTTTAGGTTAAGGAGATAGTATCAGAACATAGTTGCGCATTCGAAGTTTGTAGCCATTTTGGGCAATTCTATCTACTTTTCATCATTAAATCTTGTTATTTAGCTTAGCAATTAATTAATATGAGTTTCTATTCATCTAATTCTTGCTTTTATTCTTCAATTATGAGTAGCTAGACCCATAAGCTAGGGTTGTGGTTCAACCCTAGTGTGGGTAATTGATGGGTCTTGTATTTTAGGGCTAAATTGACTATGGGTGTTTGGTATTTGGGCCAATTTTATGGTTAATTGCTGAATTAGTTGTTGCAAACACTAGTTTGTGTTTAGTTGACTTGGGTTCTTCTTAAGTAAGAGAGCCTAAGTCTCCGAAGTTGGTCCAACAAGGAATTAGGGTGTACTCAAGATATTGATAGCCCCAATTAAAGGGTTAAACCTAAAGAGAGTAATACCCGACTTGAACCCTAGTTGCTTGTGCAAATTTGCATACCCAAATGTTCTTGAGAAAGTCAATTCGGGCAAAAATCACTCGAACCACCGAGAGGTGTAGAGTGGGTAAAGTCGTGCAACGGTTATATCATACTCCCCAAATATGTCAAACGTGCCTTAGACTCAAGTACCCGTCAATTGACCACCTAGGCGGATGTCACTACCCTAGTGCTCTTTAAATCATTTGAACAACCCATAGCATTTAACTTTTAGCTTAATCTAGTTGCATTCACTATTTGTAGTTTGATAATAGTAGAAGTAAAAAGAAAACCCCAAATATGATTAGAAGTGTAATTTGGAACACATACACAAACCCAAACTAGATAGATACTCGATTCCCATTTGTAGCTCTCTGTGGAATTCAATCCCGACCCTAAATCGGGGTAAAAGCTGTTTCGACCCTCTCTCGCTACTTAATTAGTAGTGCGGAGTAGGCCGCGATCATGCTCCCCTTAGGGTTATGAGACAGGCAGGCAGGAGACAGGTCATACCACAGGTTGCTAAGATGAGTCACTTCAGAGCCGATTTTCAGGGTGACGCCATCCCATATAAGAATGAAGCACAACATATGTGGACTTTGAAGATTATTGTGGAGAAGGATACTATCGAGTTGGACCGATATCATGTGGGCCATTCATACTTTTACCCCTCATGGTTGGATAATAATTTATCAGGAGTCTTTGAGCCAAGGGTTGGTCCAGAAAATAGGGTCACCGATGAGTTTGCCGAAGCAGAGGTAAAGTACAACAAGCTGCACAAAAGAGTTCGAGAGTCTGAAGCTGAACATATGGCGTAGCATAAGGCCAATATGGAAATGATTAACAAATGGAAATAAAGAGCGGTTAACTCTAGCGAAAGGCTAGAATATCTGGAGTACAATTTAATATAATTGGAGGGGAAGATAAGAAAGAGGGTCATCGACTGCCAGAACACTGAGGGAAATGAAGGAGGGCATTTGGCAAGGGCATTCCTACTGTTGAACCTACACGAGCTGGGAGAGTTGATCAACAACAACATCCGGTGTGGAGAGGGTCCTTTTGGGACCAAGTAGATTAGATTACTTGCTTTCCTTTAAATGTAATAAGGCCAAGTGCCATTAGCAACATTATCTTATTTAGTGTTGTTTTGGGCATTTATTTTTACATTAATGAAATGAGGCAATTCTTGGAACTAAATTTCTCCAAATTTATCTATCGCTAGGCTTACCTCGGGTGCAACGAGGCTCCCAAATTAGGACGTGAATTTACATTCCCGTAATATGTGTTTAAATACTGCAAACATTTCAAAACCCTTACCGAATTGTTTACCTTTTGTTTTTCTTTATTCTTTATTCTCATCCCCTAAGGTTGGTTCGCACATACTGGCATCATCGGCATATCACACCAGATCTAGAGGCTCTCCACCTCCTCCTCCTCCAAGTAATACAAAGAGTAAAGGGAAAGCTAAAATGGACGCATTAAGTGGTATTCGAAAGGAAAATGTGGAAAATGCAGAAACTTCAGATGGTCGGAGTACTCCGGCACCAAATGATTTAGTTTTGAGGTTAGAACAAAAGATACTGGAGTTGCAGGGAGAGCTTGAGAAAGTCCGCAACTTTGCAAACCTATCCCTCACCCTGAATGTCCCCGATATCAACCAACAAAATAACAAAAACCCAGCACCTCCCTAAAATACACCAAACCAGCATCCACAAAACCCTCCCGCACCGCATCAATATTCAAACCCACCTCAAAATCTCAATCCCTTACCGATACTAGCTCCGCCAAAACACCATCATCAACCAATACAGTACCCACCAACCGCTACTTATCACACTCCCCAGAACACACCACAACCCATTCCCGATCCTCAAAACTCAACCAATGACCACCACTACACCCAAATCCTTATCACTCACCAAAACAACCCTATATATGTGGAAACTGTACCTCACTCTACTCAGCCAACCTCCTATACACCAGAATCTGCTGAGAGGGACCTGCTCATCATGAACATAGCCGAGGAACTCAAGAAATTGAAAAGTCGAGTTTAGGGTGTTGAAGGAGGCAAAGGGATAGAAGGTTTGAACTATGAAGACCTATGCATACAGCCAGATGTAGAACTGCCAGAGGGGTACAAACCTCCTAAGTTCAAGATGTTTGAAGGTACAGGTGATCCCAGGGTTCATCTGAGGACCTATTGTGACAAGCTTATCGGGATCAAAAAGGATGCAAAGATCTGGATGAAACTCTTTATGAGGAGTATTATAGGAGATGCTTTGTCCTGGTACATCAGCTAAGATCCTAAGAAATGGTCCAACTGGGTGAGTATGGTATCAGATTTCATGGACCGGTTCAAGTTCAACACAGAAAATGCACCAGGTGTTTTCTACATTCAGAACATCAAGAAAAAACCCACCGAGACTTTCTGCGAGTATGTTACCGATGGAGGTCGAAAGTGGCCAAGGTTAGACCATTTTTGGACGAGGAACAGATAAACAAGTTCTTCGTCAGAGCACAGGATCTGCAATATTATGAAAGATTGATGGTTATTGAAAACCATAAATTCTCTGATATCATCAAACTTGGGGAAAAGATCGAATAAGGCATCAAAAGCGGGATGGTAACAAACTTTGAGGCATTACAGGCCACAAACAAGGTATTACAATCAGGCGGTATATCAAAGAAGAAAGATGTTAGGGCAGTTATGGTGGCTTAGGGCCCGAAATCTCCACTCACATATCAAACACCTACACCCACATATCAAATACCCCTACCCACATACCAAGCACCACCACCTACATATCAACCCTCATCTCCCAAATATTCCTAACCGGCCACTGTCTATCATACCTATAATTCCCAACAATCTCATTTCCATTCACCTCCAACTCACCAAAATTATCCAAGATCACAACCCAATTTTGACCGCAAGCTACCCAGACAATACACGCTATTGCTAAACCCATCGACCAACTGTATGAAAGGTTGAAAGCTGCTGGTTACGTCACTCATATTACCGCTGTGGCATTAGAGAATCCATCCCAATAAGTCAACCCAAATAAAACTTGTGCATACCATTCTGGTATGAAGGGGCACACTGATGAGTTCCGAACATTGAAAGATAAAATCCAAACACTGATTGACAACAAGGTCATATAGGCGAAAGAAGTTACGCTCAATGTTCGCAACAACCCTCTCCCAGATCATAGGGGTAGTGGGATACATGTGGTAGAGATGGATGAAGAATGGGATCCTGGGGGATCAATTGGGCTTATTCGAGAAGGCGATGACTTTAAACCCGCAGTCACACTTACTCCTATCATAGTACAGACTTAGTCATAAATCGAGGTAGAAGTAGTTGCATCGGTTCCATTTGAGTTAGAGATAGCTCCACCTGCGGCCACCCCTGTTCCAAAAGCAATACCTTGGGATTACTTTGTTGAAGCTAGGTGAAAAGGAAAGGCAAAAATAGATGAATCCGATGCTGCACAAGGAATGACTAGGACCGGAAGAATCTATACACCTGAACACTTGGGAGGACCAAGTAAGGATGCCACTACTAAGCAGCCTGTCATTGAAACAGGGCCAGATGACCTTTGGAGGAAAGTACAAGCATGGGAATATTTTGTCATTGATCATTTGAACAAAACCCCAGCTTAGATATCTATCCTGTCACTGTTGCAAAATTCAGAGGCACACAAGAACACTTTGATGAAGGTGTTAAGTGAAGCTTATGTACCCAATAATATCACCTGCAGAGAGATGGTCAATATGGTAGGTGCTGGAAATTCATAAAATAATCTTCAACGAGGATGAACTACCGCCTAAAGGATTGAATCACAATTGAGCATTGCATATCACAGTGCAATTTGAAGACAAATGCATCGCCAAGGTCTTGATTGATGGGGGTTCAGGCCTCAACACTTGTCTGTTGGATACTCTGAAAAGATTGGGCAAAGGTTTTCATGAAAAACGGGCAGGACGCATGAACGTGAAAGCCTTTGATGGGTCTCAAAGGGCCACGATTGGGGAGATTAATCTTTGTCTGCAGATGAGGCCAACTTAGTTCGGCATTGATTTCTAGGTTCTCGACATATCAGCCTCATACAATCTTTTGTTGGGCCGACCATGGATACATGCCGCTAGGCTGTGGCTTCTACACTGCATCATGCCGTGAAATTCGAATGGAACCATTAGGAGATGATCATTCATGGAGACGGGAGTAACCCCATTTACACTAGTCAAACCATCCCATTTTCGGGAATAGGAGAAGGTTGGAGGGGAAACCTATCATCACATAGAACATGTCAATGCCGTTGAGAAAGATAAATGGTGGAGTAGCAAAATAGAAAGCATACTGGCATGGTCTAGGTATGAACCCAGCAAAGGGCTTGGGAAGAATTTCTAAGGTATTACCAAACCGATATAGCTGAAACGTCACGGTACTACACCTTCGGGGTCGTATACCAGTATACATGGCAGGAGTATGATGATTGGTCGCCTCCATGGCATGGACTTTATTACCCTCTCAAGAAACTAGTGCCACATTTGGATCGGGCTTTTCACTAAGCTGATACAATATGGGAAACTGCAGAAGAAGAAGCATTAGCTGGGATGAGGAATTTATTCTTGGAGGACGAAGACATGGATTATAGTGCAATAATTGAGGGGGAGGACGAAGAAGGCCTCACTATTCAAACTGTGGAGAAGGGATTTGTTCTTAGGAACTGGACTGCTACACCATCCCAGGCCCGCCGAGTCCCTACGTAGCTTGGCAGATTTTATTTCTATAGCCATTCTAGGCATCTAAGATTTTTAGTAATTTTGTTTTAAAGACTTACTTGTTTCAAAATTAATACTCGATTCATCAAGTCGTACTTGTTTGGATGTTTTTCAGTTTTAATCAAATGCATTGATCTTTCTTATTCATTATTATCTTCAACATTTTTTTTTCTACAGCATTATTATTACTTTTCCTGATGAACCGGTGACTGTGACATGTAATGAGGCAACACAATATGAGGATAGTGATTCAAATGGAGAAGATGAAATACTTGAGGAAGTTGTCAGGGAGGTTGAAAAATTTGAGAATAAGCCTAAGTCCAACCTGGACGAAACTGAAGCAGTAAACTTGGGGGACCCCAAGGCCGTCAAGAAGACTCGCATCACCATTCACTTATCACCAACAGAGAAAGAAGAGTACATTTGTTTCTTAAAGGAATATGAGGACATCTTCACATGTTCGTATGATGACATGACCGGTTTGAGCACGTCCATAGTGCCTCACAAGTTGCCTACTAACCATGTGTCCGCCAGTGAAGTAGAAACTCAAAAAATTCAAACCAGATATGAGGCTGAAAATCAAGGAAGTTACTAAGCAGATCAAAGCCAAAGTCCTCAGGGTGGTTGAGTACCCAACCTGGTTAGCCAACATTGTGCTAGTTCCGAAGAAAGATGGGAAAGTCCGAGTATGCATTGACTATCAAGACTTAAACAGAGCAAGTCCCAAGAACGACTTTCCACTACCAGATATACATATCCTGATCGACAATTGCGCCAAGCATGAACTCCAATCCTTTGTAGATTGCTTCGTGGGTTATCACAAATCTGGATGGATGATGAAGACGCAGAGAAAGCAGCTTTTATTACATCATGGGGGTATACTGCTACAAGATGATGCCATTTGGTCTAAAGAATGTTGGGCCTACTTACATGAGAGCCATAACAACCATCTTCCATGATATGATACACAAAGAAATAGAGGTGTATGTGGACAACGTCATTATCAAATCCAAGAGGGCTGCAGATCATATAGCGGACTTAAGAAAGTTCTTTGACAGGCTAAGGAGGTACAACTTAAAACTGAACCCCGCAAAGTGTTCATTCGGGGTTCCCACTGGAAAGATACTGGGATTCATTTTCAGTCGTCGAGGGATCGAGTTGGACCCATCTAAAGTTAAGGCTATTCAGGAGTTACCGCCGCCTAAGAGCAAAAAGGACGTGATGACCTTCCTAGGATGCCTCAACTATATCAGTCGCTTCATAGCACAATCTACAGTTATATATGAACCCATCTTCAAGATGATGAGGAAAGATGCTGAAACAAGCTGGACCGAGGATTGTCAGAAAGCTTTCGATACAATCAATGAGTACCTATCCACACACCGGTTTTGGTCCCGCCAGAGCCAGGATGGCCTTTACTACTCTATCTATCTATTTTGAATGGAGCCTTCGGATGTGTTCTACGACAACATAATGAGATAGGGAGAAAGGAGCAAGCCATATACTACCTAAGTAAGAAATTTACACCTTATGAAGCACGATACTCTCTGCTAGAATGCACTTGCTGTGCTTTGACCTGGACGGCCCAGAAGTTGAGGCATTACTTTTGTGCCTATACCACATACATCATATCTTGGATGGACCCCCTGAAGTACATATTTCAGAAACCCATGCTAACTGGGAAGTTAGCCAAGGCGAATACTATTAAGTGATTTTGATATCATCTACGTAACTCAAAATATATATTATGAATATATGTTAAACTTAGATTTTCGTGCACTAACAATATGGCAGAATATGAAGCCTGCATACTAGGACTCAACATGGCAATTGACATGAATATTCAAGAGTTGCTACTAATTGGTGATTCAGATTTCCTTGTGCACCAGGTACAAGGAGAGTGGGTCACCAAGAATTCTAAGATATTTCCATATCTGCACCATGTATAGGAATTGAGAAAAAGGTTCACGAAGATAGAGTTTCGGCATGCTCCTAAAATTTAGAATGAGTTTGTCGATGCTTTGGAAACTTTGTCATCCATGATACAGCATCCAGATAAGAATTTTATTGTTCCCATTCCAATGAGAATCCATAATCAACCAGCTTATTGTGCTCACGTCGAGGAAAAGACAGATGGAAAACCTTGGTTCCATGACATCAAGGAGTATTTGGCGAAAGGAGAATACCCGGATCATGCAAACCACACTAAAAAATATACACTCTGGAGATTGTCCAATCACTTTTTCCACAGCGGAGGAAACTTGTACAGAAGAAATCCTGATTTGGGATTGCTAAGATGTGTCGACGTAAAAGAGGCTTCTAAGCTACTTGAGGATATACATGCAGGGACCTGCGGCCCACATATGAATGGTTTTGTCTTGGCCAAGAAGATACTTAGGGCCAGTTATATTTGAATAACTATAGAGACAGATTGCGTCGAGTATGTCTGCAAATGCTATCAATGTCAAGTTCATGCCGATATGATAAAAGTATCACCAAATGAGCTCAATGCAACAAGCTCACCTTGTCCATTCACCGCCTGGGGAATGGATGTCATCTGTCCTATCGAGACCACCGCTTCAAACGGGCACAGGTTTATTCTAGTAGCCATTGACTACTTCACAAAATGGGTAGAGGTTGCATCCTACAAAGTTGTGACCAAGAAAGTCATCGCAGACTTTGTCAATGATCGTATTGTTTGTCGATTCGAGTTCCCGAGTATGTTATCATTGATAATGCCATCAATATCAATAGTGATCTGATGAAAGCCATGTGTGAAACTTTTAAAATCAAGAACAAGAACTCCATATCATACAGACCTCAGATGAACGGAGTCGTAGAAGTTGCCAACAAAAACATCAAGAAGATACTAAGGAAGATGGTAGAAAACTACAAGCAATGGTACGAGAAGCTACCCTTTACTTTGTTGGGATACTGCACTACATTTCGTACATCAACTAGGGCAACTCCCTACATGATGGTTTATGGTACCGAAGCTGTCATCCCAGCCGAGGTAGAGTTTCTTTCTTTAAGGATCATACAGGAAGTCGAACTCAGCGATGCGGAATGGATATGGAGCCGCTATGAACGATTAGCCCTTATAGATGGAAAAAGAATAAACGCAGTATGTCACAGTCAACTTTATAAGAATAGAATGTCCAGATCTTTCAACAAGCGGGTCAAACCAAGATAGTTTGCACCAGGACAACTGGTGCTAAAGAAAATCTTCCCACATCAAGATGAAGAAAAAGGAAAATTCTCTCCCAACTAGCAAGGTCTTTATATGGTTCACAGGGTGCTAACAGGAGGAGCACTCATACTTGCAGAAATGGACTGACAAATTTGGCAAGAACCAATCAATTCAGACGTAGTCAAAAGATATTATGCTTAGATGTTTTACATTCACATGACGTAATTGAACTATGCTTGACCTGATTCCCGTTTAAGAGGGGATACGTAGACAGCCCTATGGGTTCGGTCATATCATAATAAAGTTTCCATTTCCCCCCTCCCCAAGATCAGAAACTGGGGCAGAATTTTGAGGAGGACCCTCAAAATTCCGAAGCAAGTCCAGCCAACGCCAACATATGCCACATAGTCAGAAATGGGTTAAGAAACTGTGGCAGAATTTTGAGAAGGGTTCTCAAAATTCCGAAGAAAGTTCAACAAGTTCGTTGCTCGCAAACAGCTGAAGGATCATCTACCAAACTGGGGCAGAATTTTGAGGAAGACCCTTAAAATTCTAACATGATAAAACTGCAATGTCTCTGAAAGGTGTTACAGTCACTAGTTCATCTAAAGTTACTTGATATTTCAATAAGTTTCTAAAATGACTCTATTTTTATCAATAATTGCATATTTTCGAAAGCTCTATTTTCGTAACAGTCAGGTGTTATCCAGGGAAACTCAAACAAGGCCTCTAGAATAGAGCAAAGCAAGGCCAGCAGACAAAGGCACAAACCAACCTCCCCTTACGAAACATACAATTTTTCTTTGAGCGCAGACGCATCTGACGTAGCGATTGCAGCCGCAAACATATATACACGAAGCAAAATCACTATCAAACGAGACATCAGACACCAAATATATTTCTAGCTAAGAAATACGCTGGTCCTATTTACCAACTCCATATTTGCATAAGGCTAAGCTCTGCCTTCCATTTGCATGGGACTAAGCCCTGTCCCGCATCCTGCATGAGGCTAACCTCTGCCTCTATATTTGTATAAGGCTAAGCACTGCCATCTATTTGCATGGGACTAATCCCTGTCCCGCATCTTGCATGAGGCTAAGCCCTGCCTCTATATTTGCATAAGGCTAAGCACTGCCTTCCATTTGTATGGGACTAAGCCCTGTCCCGCATCTTGAATGGGGCTAATCTCTACCTCCATATTTGCATAAGGCTAAGCACTGTCTTCCATTTGCATGGGACTAAGCCATGTCCCGCATCATGCGTGAGGCTAATCCCTACCTCCATATTTACATAAGGCTAAGTACTGCCTTCCATTTGCATGGTACTAAGCCCTGTCCCGCATCTTGCATGAGGATAATCCCTGCCTACATATTTGCATAAGGCTAACCATTTCCTTCCATCTGCATGGGACTAAGCCCTATCCCGAATCCTGCCTGAGGCTAATCCCTGCCTCCATATTTGCATAAGTCTAAGCACTGCCTTCCATTTGCATGGGACTAAGCCCTGTCCCACATCATGCATGAGGCTAATTCCTTCCTCCATATTTGCATAAGTCCAAGCACTTCCTTCCATTTTCATGGGACTAAGCCATGTCCCTCCTTGCATAAATGTTGCTCTATTCCAGTACTATCTATTTGCTCTTCTGTCGGGCTAAGCTTTGCCATCCATTTCACAAGACTAAGCCTAGTATTGTCAACATCTTATTATTACATCTCACGGGCTAAAATATCTCCAATCTGTCCAAAGGCGTCACAGTCTAAAGGCATCATCCTCATAGCCGAAAGACATCATGTCGTGGCCTGAGGATCTCTCAAATTTGCATATCATTATTCAAAGGCGTCATGGTTCGGAGGCACCATCTTCATGGCCCGAGAACATCATTTCATGGCCTGTGAATCCCTCACTAAACAATTTATGGCCCAGGACATCATGGTCTAAGGACGCCATCCTTAACCGTTCGAAGACAACTTTCATGGTCCAAAGGGAATCTGTATCATGTTTAAATTTTCGCACAAATACATGTTCATAGCATCTCTTTATCTACAGGTGACCAGTAAGCAACCGCTATCTCAGCAGGAACCAACCTCGCTCTGGTTCCTTCAACTATCACAAACTTGACCGTTCACCATAACCATTCTTTCATCCATCCCAAAATATCGTCTTCATTCATGTAATGATTTCATTAGCACATTCAGCCGATAAATCTGAAACTATATATAGCCTGATTCCTGTAAAATTAGGGATATGTAGGCAGCTCAAAGACCAGAGTCCGGATTGTATCGTTTAAGACATCCTATTCGGTCAAAACTGCCATCATTTCTTTACCCGAAAACTCTTTCATCCTTCCCGGGTAGAGAGGGGCAGTTGTTGATACCAATTTTTCCTTCATATATATTTAAATTTGCATACATACTTTAAAAATATTGTATACGCATTTACAAACATGCACAAGTATTTTGATAATTTTTCTATAATTTTAAAAGCCTTAAAAATATTTACTTCTGTATTTTTATTTATACAAATATTCAACAATTATTTCTCATATTATTTTTATGAATATTTAATCGTCTTAATTGATCATTTATGCCCATATAATGCTTAAATATTTTAATTGTATTTTTTTACAATCACATTTGTATTTTTAGGCTAAAATTGCATATTTTTGCACCAATAGCCTACATATATGCACAATTATATTATCCATATGGAAATGACTTTTCATATTTTTACAATATTAAGTAAGTATTTTAAAGCATTTTAATACACAAATTAAATTTTTATCATTTATAAATTATTTTATAAAATTAATTTACTAAATTAATTGGGTATTTAAAATCTAGACCCTAGAAAATACCCAATTTCAAGCCTAGCCTAGTCTAATTACCCCATACCCGTCCAACCCAAACCCAAATACCCAGTTAGTTAAACCCGCCCTACCTAAACATCTAATCCTGGCCATTGATCTCAGAAGATCAACGACCCTAAATCAACCTACCCTTTTTAATATATCAAAAACCCCTAACCCTACCCATTTTTTCAAACCCGCCGCCCTCATATGTTCTCGTCTCTCACCCCTCCCTAACCCTAGCGCATCACCTTTATCTTCTCCTATTCTGACCCAAAATGGATTCCCTTACATTATCGGTCTCTCTTCATCGCTGGTTACTCGTTTACGACCCTATTTAGTTGCTTCCTAATATGGCACATCAAATCTGTCCAAGCTCGAGCCAGATCTGGTTCAAAATCTTTCTTGTCTTGACTATTTCCATCTATATTCATCCCAATACCTGTGAGTACGAATATCTTCGTATTTTAGGGTTTCAAATTTTTGGTTTAAACCAGAATTGTTCAACCTCTGTTTATTTTATGAATCTTGCTAATTTTTGGTTGAATCTGTTTAGATCTTCTCAGGTATGAAACGATTTCATATTTATTTTGGTATCTCTTCTTTAAAATTTTCAGTACTTCCACCTTGATATTTCCTGATCTTTCCCTATTATTGTTCTGTATATGGCAAAAATTGACGGCTCGATTTCACGAGCATCACAGCACCTCAGGGGCTTCCGGTGATCAATTTTGAGAATTCTTGACAGTCCGACTTCGAGACAGTATAAATAATGACCGACCTCGAGGCAATGTGAATTACCGATCTCGGCGGATCAAGGTGGAGTTCCCAAGGCACGTGCGTATGGCAGGTCAAGTCTAGTAGACTAGCCCAAAAGGCGAATCAAGGCATTAATTGGTTGCACCATCTCCATATCTTTGTAATTAATGTATTTGTACTATGTTGGGATTCCCCCTCATATATAAAGAGGATCCTTGTCGTTTTGTAAGGTCCTGTTGCTCAATACTAAATATACAAGAACATTCTCTCAACTTTCTAACACATTCTCTTGATATTATTGCTTCCATTTATTGTCTTCATTCATTGATCTTCATTTATTGCTTATTATTGGCCATAAAGATATATCATTGATTTTATCGTAACTATTAGTCGTACATCATTCGCCCTCGATAGCTCCTAGTCGAGCATCAGAACCGACCTTGAGACTCCGAATCGACAAGCTTGAGGCCCCGATTGTAACCCGAATCGGTTTGGTTATCCCCTCGTTCTCAGACCCTTATCTCGTCTCTAAGTATTTCACATAGCATCAACTGCCTAACAACTAGCATAAAAAATAGATCACATATTTTTAGAATCCCATAATCAAATTTAATTGTTATTACAATTTTCACAGTAAATAGTTTGGCGCCCACCGTGGGTCTAAAAATAATTGTGATTATTTTCTTGTCGGTTTTACTACACAACGCAAGTTATCTTTCACATTTTTTCTTGCCCTAGATCTTTGATTTCAGGTCAAAATGTCTGATTCAGTAAACAATAATCACGAGAACCACAGAGAGAATGGTGTGGCTATTCCGGGTGTTGGTATGCCACCACGAAACCTTGAGAACGCACCAGGGCCAATTCTAGTGGACGCGGTCTCACGCGATGCCCAACATATCGATATAAGATCCCACACTAATAGGAGTGTGAACTAAGCAGACCAATAAGAAGCTCAAAAAACCCCGACTAGGGAAGAATGGGAGGTTAGACTTCATGTTATTTTCAAAATGTTGCAGGCACAATAGCTAGCTATTGATCAACTACAAAGTCACCAAAAATCTCCTAGCACGGTAGCAGCGGGGACAGCTCCCCCAGCCAAGCAGGTACCAGAGAGATCAAGCAACAACAAGTCAGCAGCTGATCCCGCCATCATAAAGATGCTCGAGGATTTCACAAGAAGGATCGAATAGGGCGAGAAAATGATAGAAGCCAATGACAAGAAGGTTGAGACCTACAACTCCAGGGTCGACCCAATTTCGGGCGCACCCCTAATCTTGAAAGATGTGGATTCAAAGAAGTTCGTGCAGAAGCCGTTCCTATAAAAAGCGGCCCCGAAGTCCATTCCAAAGAAGTTCAGAATGCCAAACCTTTCGAAGTATAATGGGACCTCGGACCCCAATGAGCACGTTACCGCTTACACTTGTGCAGCAAAGGGAAACAACCTGAAACACGACGAGATCGAGTCTGTTTTGCTGAAAAGGTTCAGAGAAACACTTTCTAAAGGGGCAATGATGTGGTATCACAACCTGTCCCCAAACTCTATGGACTCATTTGCCATGCTGGTAGATTCCTTCATAAAGTCACATGTCGGGGCCATCAAGGTGGCCATAAGGAAATCCGACGTCTTCAAAATCAAGCAAAGGGAGAACGAGATGCTGCGAGAATTCATGTCTTGCTTTCAAATGAACGAATGGAACTGCCACCAGTCTCCGGCGACTAGGCAGTGCATGCCTTCACTCAAGGTCTGAATGAACAAAGCTCGATGGTTTCGAAGCAGCTGAAGCAGAAACTGGTTAAATACCCCGTCATGACCTGGTCGGACATTCACAACCAATATCAATCAAAAATTAGGGTCGAGGACGACCAACTAGGAGCCCCATCGGGCTCGGTATATCCCAACAGGCTTCCGGAAAAAGAGCCGAAGCCAAATAGGGAAAGATATCAACCATATGATGAAGACAAAAGAAATGCCTCGAGGTGCAACATACCCCGCAACGAT
This sequence comes from Nicotiana tabacum, assembly GCF_000715075.1. Taxonomy (NCBI): domain Eukaryota; kingdom Viridiplantae; phylum Streptophyta; class Magnoliopsida; order Solanales; family Solanaceae; genus Nicotiana; species Nicotiana tabacum. The sequence goes on along the minus strand of NC_134097.1, from coordinate 120,204,207 downwards.
CAAAGGATAGATCGAGGCTAGAATCCTCGGGGACTTGTTAGCAAAGCCGAGTTTGATAGGTACGAAGGGCCGACGGAGGTACAAACCTCGATTATGAGTCGTTATGTGGCGATGATCGAGCACCTCGGGAGATTTGGCTCGGTGGCTGAGTATCTTGAAGCCTGTAATTTGGAGATGACATGGTCGAAGCTCTTTTGCCTATGTCGAGGGTAGCCTATTTAACCGGTTCTTTTCGAATTATATTCGAAGTAATTGAAGGCTTGTGATTTTGTAGCAACAGTCTGGCGTCCCCGAGTCGCATTAGTTTGGCTGGTACAACCTTGTTTTCGTAGTCATTTGTGTTTGGTTGAAGCCTTTTAGTCCAGAGTGAAGTGGTTTTGGCGTTTATTTCAAGGGTATGCCTTTTTAGGGGTCTTACAAGTTCGATATATAGCCTTAACTTTGAGATCGGATTTATGCCTTTAGTAAGGTCTTACAAGTTTAACATGTCTTTGATGTCTTACAGTTTTGGATACTTGGTACAAGTATGGTTCATGCCTTGCTTGAGGTCTTATAGATATTGTCACTTGGTACGAGTGTGGTTCATGCCTTGCTTGAGTTCTTACAGATATTGTCACTTGGTAGAAGTGTGGTTCATGCCTTGCTTGAGGTCTTACAGTATTGTTGTTGCCTTATGGCCTCGGGTTTTTAATAAGTGGTGATTGGCGATAGTCCCCGAGTCATCAAGGATTTCTCGGCTCGAGAGCCATTATTTGTAAACATGGTATTGCCCTTGAGGGCTTACGATTTTGGAGTTCCGACCCGGAGGTCATGCGGTTTTTTAGATTTTACCGCCTGTCCCCGAGTGTCCGGGACGCTTTCGGCTTTGGAGACGTTTTGTGACTTTGATGTTGCCTCATTGAGGACTTATGAGTTTGGAACTCCAGTCCGGAGGTCATTCAGTCTTTGAATTGTTGACACCAGTCCCCGAGTGTCTGGGACGTTTTTTGGCTCTAGAGCTGTTTTGTAAAAAAAGCCGAGCTCCTTTAAAACGCGAAATGCTTTGGAAAGTATTCTTTTGATTACTTGGCATAAGTATACATGTTTTTGCTATTAAGGGCTCGGTTACTCTATGTGGATATGGCTCGTTCGACCGTTTGGCCCGGTACATTATCTTCCTATCGAGGCCCTGTTCAGCATATCTTGGCTTCTTCGAGGAGGCGATCTTCCGGGGGGATGCCCCCCAGTATTCGAGATTAATTGAAAGGATGCCTTTAATACTTTGTTGATTCCTTCTTAGGTAGCATATAGATGTTGCCTCATTAAAAACCTTGTCGATAAAACCCTTCTTGGTATAAAACCCGATCGAAGGAAAAGAGTGCAATGTATGCTTTTTGGGACCTAAGGCCGTCGAGTTGGAAAGTGCTTTGTCCATTTCGCCCGGATACCTACACTCAGGTTGTTGTTGAATGTAATTGAAAGAAATAAAGAGACAGTCATACCTTAGCACTGGCGGTGTTTCGAGCCCTAATTTATTTCAGTCATTTGTTGTGAGGATACGGTACGGTTCTTTGCTTCGTTTAGTCGGGCATAGCTGAAGGTGTAGTTCGTTATCGCTATTTTGCTGTTCGACTACCCTTTGGCTCCTTCAAGGGTGGAGGTACTGGTGTCACATCGTGCATTGCAAACATTTCTCTTGTCGCATGTTGTTCCCCGCAGACGGTTTTAATCCCATCCTTTATTTGGAATATCATCATTTGATGGAGGGTGGATGGTGATGTTCTCACGCAGTGTATCCACGGCCTCCCAAGCAAGGCGTTGTACCTCATGTCTCCATCGATGATGTGGAATTTGGCATTTTGGATTATGCCGGCCACGTTGATCGGGATGGTGATTTCCCCTTTCGTTGTTACGCTCACCATGTTGAATCCGTTGAGGACTTGAGAGGAGGGCACGATTTGGTCAAGCAGTACGAGCTTCTCTACCACCCTCGACCTGATAATGTTGGTCGAGCTACCTGGATCCACAAGTACACATTTAATTTGAAATGTATTCACGAGGAAAGAGATTACCAATGTTTTGTGAGGCTGAGACAAGGTCTCGATATCCTCGTCGTTGAATGTGATAGCATCCTAAGGTACGTAACTCTAAGTTCGCTTTTCTCTAGTGATGGATATTTTTTTTCTTCTCATCATGGTCTCCTTCGGGGAATCGATGCCTCCCAAGATTATGTTGATGACATGTTGTGGCTCATTTGTTTCATTCTTCTTGGTTGCCTCTCTTTCCCGGAACTGATTTTTATCCCGGTCGTTGAGGAATTCTCAGAGGTGACCTTTGTTGAGCAGTCGGGCTTCTTCTTCTCAGAGCTGGTGGAAATCCTCGGTCATGTGGCCATGCGTGTTGTAAATTCACACATTACGTTATAATTTCTTTGTGAAGGGTCTGATTGCACAAGCCTTGGCCACCTGGTGTCTCTGATTTTGCTGATGGCAAACACGAAGTCTGATACATCGACGTTGAAGTTGTATTCTGACAAGCGAGGTGCCTCCGTCGGCCCTATGTACCTATCAAACCCAGCTCTGCTGACAAGTCCCCGAGGATTCTGGCCTCGGTCCATCCTCCAATCATTGCGAGGTATGTTGCGCCTCAGGGCATTTCTTCTATCTTCAGTGTATGGTTGGTATCTTTCCTTATTTGGCTTTGGCTCTTTTGTCGAAAGCCTGCTGGGATATACTGAGCCCGAGAGGGCTCCTAGTTGGTCATCCTCGACCATGATTTTTGATTGATATCGGTTGTGAATGTTCGACCAAGTCACGGCGGGATATTCAACCAGATTCTATCTCAGCTGCTTCGAAGCTACCAAGCTTCATTCATTCAGACCTTGAGTGAGGGCATGTACTGCCTAGTCGTCGGAGATTGGTGGTAGTCCTATTCGCTCCATTTGAAAGTGATATACGAACTCTCGCAGCATCTCGTTCTCCCTTTGCTTGATTTTGAAGACGTCAGATTTCCTTGTGGCCACCTTGATGGCCCCGACATGTGCCTTTATGAAAGAATCTGCCAGCATGGCAAATGAGTCTATAGAGTTAGGATCTAGGTTGTGATACCACATCATGGCCCCTTTAGAGAGTGTTTCCCCGAACTTTTTTAGTAGGACAAACTCGATCTCGTCGTCCCTTAGGTCGTTGCCCTTTACTGCACAAGTGTAGGCAGTGACGTGCTCGTTGGGGTCCGAGGTTCCATTATACTTCGGAAGGTCGGTCATTCTGAACTTCTTTGGAATGGTTTTTGGAGCAGCTTCCTACAGGAATGGCTTTTGCACAAACTTCTTTGAATCTATACCCTTCAGGACCGGGGGCGCGCTCGGAATTTGGTCGACTCTAGAATTGTAGGTCTCTACCTTCTTATCATTAGCTTTTATCTTTTTCTCGCCTGATTCGATCCTCTTTATAAGATCCTCGAGCATCCTTATGAGGGTGGGGATCGGTTGTCGACCCGTTGTTGCTTGATATCTTGGGTACCTGCCCGGATGGGGGGGTCATCCCCGATGCTACTGTGCTGGGAGTTTTCTGGTGATTTTGCAGCTGAGCAATCGCCAACTATTGTGCATGTAACATTTCAAAAATAACGTGAAGGCTAACCTCCCATTCTTCCCTAATCGGTATTTTTTGGACTTCTTGTTGCTCTTTTTGGTGTACGCTCCTGTTGGTATGGGAGCTTATATCGACGTGTTGGGCATCGCGTGAGACCGCGTCCATGGGAATTGGTTCTGGTGCATTCCCAGGGTTTCGTGGTGGTATACCAACATCTGGAACATTCACACCATTCTCTCTGTGGTCCTCAAAATTGTTGTTTTCACCTCCATTTACTGAGTTAGACATTTTGACCTGAAATCGAAGATCTTGGACAAAAAAAAGCGTGAAAGATAACTTGTGTTATGTAGCAAACCAAGCAAGAAAATAATCACTATTATTTTTAGCCCCACGGTGGGCGCTAAACTGTTTACCGTGAAAATGGTAATAATAATTAAATTTGATTATGAGGTTCTAAAAATACGTAATCTATTTTTATGCTAGTTGTTAAGCAATGGATGCTAAGTAAAATGTTAGAAATTAGGATTATGGCTTAGGGATGGTAAGATAATCGAACCAAACGATTGTAGATCGGAGGCCTCGAGCTGTTGATTATAAAACCTCGGGTTCGAGATGGATGGTTGATTCGGGGAAGTCGAGGGGGAGATAACAGTGGAGAGATATGATATGACTGTTTATGATCAATGATAAGCAATAAATGAAGTAATGAAATCAAGAGAATATGTTAGAGAGCAGAGAGAATGTTCGTGTGTTTCTTAGTATTGAGCATTGGATCCTTACAAAATGACAAGGATCCCCTTTATATATGAGAGTGAATCCCAACATAGTACAAGTGCATTAATTGCAAAGATATGGGCTGGTACAACCATTTAATGTCTTGATTCGCTTTTGGAATAGTCCACTAGGCTTTATCAGCCCTATTTACGCGCCTTGGGAACTCCCTACTCTTCCATCGTAACCGCTAAGCTGTATTGCCTCGAGGTCGAGTGTCGGTAGCCCTTCGGTGGTCAGCCTCGACCATAGCCTCAAGCTCTCAAGATGTGCCCACGAGCCATCGTAACGACAAAAGATTGGACCCTATGATTTTACCGTATACATGTTGAAAATAATTTAGTTTCAGTAGGTGTCGCATAATAGGTTTGAAATTAGGATTTTGAGTCTAATTACTTGTTGGCTTGTAACTGTATTTATAATTCCTCCCCCTCCCCCCAATTTAGGTGGATCTGCTTTTATAATTCCAAGGCCCAAGGATAAATTTAATGCTTTTATTATTTTTAAACTCAATATATAAATATTTCACAAGTAAATTTATTGGAGTGGATCTGTTTTTATAATTCCAAGGCCCAAGGATAAATTTAATGCTTTTATTATTTTTAAACTCAATATATAAATATTTCACAAGTAAATTTATTGGAATAAAAACTTACGATTTTATTATTAAAAGAAACCTAAAAAGTCAGTTGGATACGATATGGTTGGGCCGGTTTAATAGGTTTTTAAAGTAAAAATTGCAAGCGCGCCCCTTTTTAACCTGTAGCTCCTTTGTCTTTCTATTTGCACCCATACCCGTTTTTTTGTAAAAAGGCTATTTTGCCCTTCTTCATTAAAAGACTACTTTCTCTCCAAGTATACGCTAGTCCTTTACTATCTCTATCTCTCTTTCCCGTTATTCGCGTTTTTTGATTTGTTCTTTTCTGAAATAAAAGGGTTTTTGTCGTTGTTTTGATTTTTCAACTGCTATTCGTCGTTGTTCCCACATTACGATTTAATCACAGGTACATTGCATTAATTTTCTGGGTTTTATTTACGATTTTTTGGTTTTTTTTTCTGGTTTTGGTTTTGATAGTCATGTATTTATGATTAAATAGTTTCTTAGTATTTAGTTTGATAAGTGCATTAGTTTTACTTTTACGATTGTGTTTTTAGATTTTTTGAACGAGTTTTTATGTTGTTGATGAAAATTCTATAAATTCTTCAGTGATTAGACGTCCAAATTTTTAAAAATTTTGAGAGTTAAATAGATGATACTATTAAAGTGATGATAACTTAGATATGAGATGAAGTTTTTTTTCATGTTTTGGCATTATTTTTAGATTTGAATTTGTGTTTTGTTTTTTGTAAAAACTACAGCATGGGGCTGAATGTTTTGTGTTTTGTAACTGGTGAGCTGAAGTTTTGTGTTTTGTTACTGGTGAACTTCAGCTCTAGAGCCGAAGGTTTTGTTTATGTAACTGTCGAGTTTCAGCTCTAGAGCTGAAGTTTTTATTTTTATAACTGGCGAACTTCAGCTTTGGAGCTGAAGTTTTGTTTTGTAACTGTCGAACTTCAGCCTTCTTAGAGATTTAATTGAAGTTTTAACTGATCTTTTTGATAATGTCCTGATGTTATTTTTTGTATGTTTTACTTTTTTTTTATTAGATGGCACCTAAACCACCTAAAGATCCTAATGCAGCTAAAGTACACAAAGCAGCTAATGCACCTAAAGCACCTAGACTACCTATAATACCCCTAGGTCCTTATGTCCCTGCTCCTCCACCTACAAGACCAGGTCAAAGATATTTTGAGTTTCGAGATTGATTTAACTCTAAGGGTTACTGGAAGGGGAACCACGATTTGAAGAAATTAATTGCAACTTTCTTGACTCCTACACAATGGGATAAGCTTCATAATGGTACATTTCGATACATTATGGCTACGGAGAATTTCAAATGCAGCATGAAGTTGGTTCATTGTTTGTGTCTTTCTCGAATATTCACGAATGATCGAGACTCGATTAGTTTCAAGATTTTTGGTCATGATGTTTCCTTCACCCTTGAATACTTTCACATTATGTGTGGTTTGCGGATCACAACACATAATGTTAAAAACCAACTAATCGAGAGAGCAATATTCTGAAACGCTATTTTGGTAAGTCCAAGGGTGTGACTTTGAAGAATATTCGAGATTTTATGACTCGGAATGAAATTCCAAAGAATGCTGTGAATCACATACACGTATGCGAGAGCGATGATGATGTTGTGAAGCTTATGAAAATTCTTGTTGTAGAGTCTATTTTGTTTGGGAAAAAGACTGAGTCATTTGTGATGAAGGAGTATGCATCTATTGTTGAAGATGATAGGGTTTGTGCTGAATATCATTGGGGTAATGTGGCTTATGAGAAGCTCATTTACTCACTGAAACATGCATTGGACAAGCAGAACAAATTCCATGCAACTGAGTATAAACTTGGTGGATTTCCTTATCCGTTATGTGCTTGGTTCTATGAGCACTTCCCAGATATTCGGGAGAAGTATATAAGAGAGGATAAGTACCTTGATACCCTTCAGGTTCCCAGGATGTTACGTTATGTATGTGTGGGAGAGCCTAAATTTCCCGAACTTTTTGAGATGTTCAGTAATCATGAAGTAAGTTACTTTTTTTTGACTTTTTGTTAATATGTTGGCGTATTAGTTTTCTTATTCTCATAATATACTTTTTTGTATTAAACAGAAATATAGCAGCTTTAGGGTATTGGATATAATTTCTACAGAAGAGGAATTGAATTCAATGCCTTTAATTGGTTAATTACCATGCAGCAGGATTCGTTCAAAGGTACTTAACACGGGTCTTCAACTGGTGAATCACCACGTACTCTGAGTTGATCGAAAGAATCGAATCGATCTCCTGTTATTGGTGAATCACCACATAGTCGGAGTCGATCAAAAGAAGCGAATCGAACTCCTTTTATTGGCGAATCATCTCGTACCCAAAGTCGTTCTAACCATTCTACAAGTGACTTTGATGACAATGAATTACTCGACACAATATGTTCTGTAAGTTTTGATCTGAAGTTTTTTGGTTTTGTGTTTTGTAAAAGTACAACATGTTTTTGAGCTGAAGTTTTCTTCAATATCTGAATTTTTGTTGTGTGTCTATTCTAGAGATTAACGATGGAGGTTCAAAGGCATGTAGAAAAAGAAAGAAGCACAATCGTGAAAGAAGTTTTCGATAAGTTTAAAAAGGAGGAGCGAACTGCTTTTGTGGATGCGATTTTTGTAAAAGTGAAGGTAAGCTAATTTATAGAGAATTCTTTCTATTTCTGCTAATGTTATTCAGATTAATCATTGTTAATAATTTTTTTCTAGGAATATTTAGATGAGAAGTTTGAACAGTTGTTTAAGATTGTCAACAAATCAAATGGAATGGACGATGGCAATTTTGATTTGAGTAACCATCGAGAATATGATAGGGGGAACGACTGTTACGAACATCCATTGGATATTAATGTTGTTGATGATGCATCAGATAAAGTCGCATATATAAATGCCACTTGAGGAACCGGCTTTGTAGGCGATCAACATGTTCAAGAACAATTTGAAGAGGAACGTCCCAGTGCTAATAGATTGAGAAGAGATAGAAATGATGAAGCACAATTATCAACTGAGAATATTGGAAGCAAGCAAGGTGCAGATAATCAAGTTGTTGAGACTGAAGAACATAATGCTCATGATGCATTGCGTAAAGTCGCAGATGATAATGCTACACATAAGGAAGCAGCTGTTGAAGGCGATGAACATGTTCAACAACAAGGTAGAGAGGAACAATCCAGTATTTGTAGACAGAGTAAAGATGGAAATGATGAAGAGTTAACAACTGAGAAAGGTTCAGATGATCAAGTTGTTGGCACTGAAAAACATGCACCGAGTTGTGATTTGGAAAGTGATATTGGAAAAGGCAATTTGTTTGGCGATGAAGATCAAGCACATGTTTGTACTTTAGAACTGAAAGCGAGTGATGTGTCTCGCACTATTGGGAAAGACGACCGGTATGCAGGATTACTAACTATTTGCAAAGAACTTCTAGGTGATGATACACATGAAATTGTTACTACAGGTACAAAGTGTGAAGTTTATAATATTTCAATGATACCTTAGATTGGAGCTGAAGTTTTTTTTCATGTGTTTGTGTTTTTTGTAAAAACTACAGCATGTTTTTTTGCTGAATGTTTTGTTTTGTAACTGGTGAACTTCAACTCTAGAGCTGAAGTTTTTATTTTTGTAACTGTCGAACTTCAGCTCTAGAGCTGAAGTTTTTTTTTGTTACTGTTGAAGTTTTTGTTTGTGACTGTCTAACTTCAGCCTTCTTAGAGTTGAAGTTTTAACTATTTTTTTTATAATATCATGTAGTGAAATTTTCACTACAGGTATAAATTTTTTCTATGTTATATATATAGAAAAACTAGTTGATCTATTCACCCTCTTTATGAATATGCAGTGGAAGTTGAAACTAGTTGTGCTTTAATTGACACAACTCAAAAACTCTCTGATGATGCTGAATTGAATGAAGGTAGAGTTGAGAAAAACCTTCCAGAGAATACTCCAATGCTCCTCGACATTGGTTCATAATTGAATGAAGTTGTAAATGCTGATATTGACAAAGGCATACAGCCTGGGAAAACCACAGCGGAAGACAAACGTCAAGGTATTCTATAGATCATGAATTTATTATATTTGATTGAAGTATATTTTTTACAGTTTGAAATTTTACATACTTTATTTTCTTTTTTATGTTTTTGAATGATTTTTCAGAAAGACTCGAGGCAGCTCAAAAAGAATTTGGTGAGCTTATGCAGCTATATGAAAAAGGATAAATACATATATTCACACTTGTTGCCTCACAGACAGGTGTGAAGTGTGTTGGTATTATTTTATTAAATTTATTCAGTATTATTTAGTTTTTTTTTTTTGCATGAAGATACAGGATCTGTTGGAATGCAAACACATTTTGTGTCGCAACACTTAGACCAGGTAGTTATATTATGCAATTCAATTACAAGCTGTTTTTTTGCCTAATGTGTGTTTTCTATCAGTTTTATTTATGTTTATATATTCCTTGCTTTTGCAGATCTCATCTGATGCATCGGAACTTCTTCCAAAACCTAAGAGAAGGAAGATTTTCAGTTCTCCTATGTGTCACACCAGTGATATCCCCAACTTCAATTTATGTTCATTTTCACTTGGTAGTATACAAGGGACTGATTCAAAAGGTAATTCTGTTGTTGTTGTTGTTGTTCGTGAAGAGACACAAGAACGTCATGAACATCAGGGAGTTGGTCAAGCATCTGCCATGATGGCTGTAGTTTTTCCCCCTGCTGCTGAACAACAGCAGTTAGTTGTGACGGAACAGCAGGAAGAGCAAGCAAAAGGAAAACCAGATAAAAATGGGAAAAGGATTTGCATGGAGAGTATTTGGTTGAGATCTCCTTATGTAGTTTATAAATAAAAAAAAAAGTAAAGGGGGCAAGATTGGAAAGAAGGAAAGAATACAAGAAGGTGTCCCTTCCATTATGTTAATCAAGACAGTGGATTGATCCAAAGATTTACAGAGTGGTTGGAGATGGATGCCAGTGAATATGATTCCAATCGATTCAGATTAGCTGGATTTGATATTGCAAAATCATTCTTTACCGAGCTTATGGATCCTGACTCTGATCTTGCGGATGAAGTAAGTTATTAAGTTTGTTTTTTGAATTGGTTTTCAACTGTATTTCCCAAAACTTCAGCTTATTTTTTATAGTAAAGTTTTTGCACTGTAATTTGGAAAACTTCAGCTTTATTCATAGTAAAGTGCTGAAGTTTTTTAGCTTATTTGCTAAAACTTCAGCTTAACACTTCAAACTGAATATTCTTAAGTTTTTTGTCATGCTGTTTGTAGTTTTGTAATGCGTTTTTCCTAAACTTCATAGTGGTAATTTCACATGTTATCATTTGTTGTTGTTCATTTGCAGCATATTGATGTGGGCATATATTACTTGCACAAAAAATATTGCTATCACCTTCCACGTTATCCAAAATCAAGATGTGCAGTAACAGATTTACTTTTTGATCAGTATATGACTAAGTTGGATGGTATTCATCCTTCAGAAGAAACGATGAAGATAATTAACAAAAGGAAGCAAAAGAGAATGCAGGATCAAAAAAAGAGCAAATCAAAGAGAAAGAGGATATCCAAACAACAGGCTGAAGAAGAAGAAGCGGTTATTCAGCCACTTACGAACTTTAGTTGGTTTGAGGAAGAATCAACGAATGAAAAGGTGGCCAACTACGTAAAAGGCCTCAACCTTTCCTATTGTATCTCATGGGCATCTGCTAGAAAAGTATTCTTTCCATTTCTACTTAAGCCAAGGACTGGCCAGACATTTACGCACTACTTTTTTGGAATTTTGGACTTTAAAGATAAAATTATATATATGTATGATTCCATGGGCAGTGTAACATACGATCGAGTGCTTGAACATGTCAAAAATTATGCCCGGTTGATCCCACACTGTTTTAAATGCTTGGATTTTGGGGCACACAATAAATTTTATGGGGAAACTCCTGTGAAAAAATTTCAAATTATGTGGATGAAGACACCGCAACAGACTAACAAGTACGTGTTTCGCATATGTTTTACCATGCATCTTATGTTTATTATTTTTTGCCCTTGTGTTAACTATTCTTCAATTTCTTTTTCATGTGTTTTTTGTAGTATTGATTGTGGTATATTTGCTACTAAGTTTATTGATATGCGGTTGAAGAAATAAGATGTCTTCAATTTCGATCAAAGTCAGTTATTGACATTCAAGAGAGAATTGGTTGTCAATCTTTGGGCTCATGGAAAATGTTGGCTAAGACATGCTTATTGGGTGTAGCAGGGAGTTCGTGGGAAATAAAGATAGTAAAGGAGAAGTCGAAATACTTCATATGTGAAGGAGAGTGGCTAGATCAAAAACTCGAGCTCCAGGACAATTTGCTCTTTTTACTAGTTGATAAATTTAACTTTTAGGAAAAAGTGCAAATTTCCTGGGGCTCGAGTTTTTGATGTGGCCACTCTCCGTCACATATGAAGTATTCTGGACTTCTCCTTCACTATCTTTGCTTGCCACGAATTCCCAGATGCACACCAGTAAGCATGTCTTTGGCCAATATTTTCTTATTTTTTCTTATGAAAGAAGACGGTAGTTGCTAAAAAAATTATAGTACTAAACTTCGTCAACCTGTGTCAGGTGCTTGTATTGCCGCTTCTGTGAATCAGTTGAAGACATAGTGAAGGTTCATGGAATGTGATTAAGAAAACCAAGAAGAGCAACTAGGATATGACTATGGAGAATATGAAGACACTCTGTGAATTTTTTGAATAGAGAATAACTTGTAAACAAAAAACTAATTTTTTCTTTTTTTTCAAGAATGTAAGTGAAAACAAAATTGGATTTTGTGAATATACATTATTTTGTGTGAATTATGTGACTTGGATTGATTCAAATATGTTTGTGTGTTTTTCCATGAATTTCAAGTATATTTTTGTTGAAATTCAGCATGCTAAACTTGAGCATGAAGTAAATAACTTTTGTTTTTTAAGCTGAAGTTTTGGTTAAAAGTCATAACAAAAGTGTCAAATGTACGACAAAAACTTCAGCTCATCAGTAAATACACTAAATAACTTCAGTTGTTTCTGCGTAAGTTATTTGAAAAAGCTTTACGACAAAAATTATCGATTCCAGGAAAATAACTTCAGCTTATCAAGTGCTGAAGTTTTTAGAAATGTACTAGATAACTTCAGCACATTGGGCTGAAGTTATTAAAAAACCTTTACGACAAAACTATTGAATCCACGATGAAAAAATTCAGCTTATGATGTGCTGAAGTTTTTAGAAATGAACTAAATAACTTCAGCACATTGGGCTGAAGATTTTGAAAAGCTTATGACAAAAACTTCAACATGTTTTTGGTATTTTTTTAAGTTGATACTTATCTTTTTTGTATTTACTATCTACTTTTTGTCTTTTGTCGCCTATTTCATCTTTCATTTACATTGTTTGACTATATAGTAAATGATCCGAAAAGATATTTTTAAGGCTGGAGTTATTTTTTTAGTATAGAAAAACTGTGGGCTTTATTAGGGCTGAAGATACATTTATTATTGAATTTACCACATACTTATTTTTACCACCTACTTATCTTGTTTCATTCAATTTCTCTGAACGTAAAACAGTAAAAACATCTGAAAAGTTACTTTTACATTTATAGATATTAAATTGATTAGGTGAACTCTTTGTCTATATTAACAATCTCTTCACTTGAAAATTTAATAGTCATTCATAGACTTCCATCATATTTCTTTAAATATATATTCATCCTTAGTCTTTCAGCTTTTGTTAAAGAAAAATATCTGGTGCAAGCAGAAGTAGGAAGCCTAATATGGATGAAATTATGCAGAAGTGGGAGAGTTTGAAGTGTGAGTGGTACACTAACAAACCGATGGCTAATCTTATGCTTTTGTGGGATCAAATAAAGGTTGATTGGGAGAGAATCAGACCAAAGCTCTTTGCCAATGAATCATTCCAGAACAGGCTTAACCTGGAACGTAGTTGTGGAGGTTATTCAACCTCGTTCGACAAGGTTGTGCAACAGTTTGATAGTTTTCAGTTTCCTAGCTGGAACGACTATTCCAAGATGCAAAACAACCTGAAGACTCTTCTTCCTCTTATGTACAGGGTAATCGTCGAACAAAGTCAACTGCGTGATGAATTCAACAAGTTGAAGATTGATCTTCTTGGATTCAATGGTCTTTTGCCCGACTACCCTATAGTTATCTCTGATACTGATGATGATGAGATATTTAGAGAAATTGAGGAGTACTGTGATGATAATGATGATGGTGATGATTGTTAGTGTTTGTAATCCCTCTTTTATGTTTTAATGCTATGCTTTTTTGTTTACTTCAGCCCATAGAGCTGAAGTTTTTAGGTTCATTTTGTATAACTTCAGCCCAGAGAGCTGAAGTTTTGTTTGTACTTTGTTTGTTATTCTCATCTCTTTTTATATCAATGTAATTGTCATCCTCTTTATTCTTAGCTTTCTATTGCATTATCTATGTTATTTGTTGGTATTTGCTTTATATTTCTTAGTTGCAGTATGGTTCTTAGTTTTTATTAAGTTCTTTTTCTATAACTTCACCTTAGAGATGTTACAGCTTTTGTTTGTACATGTTTTTTTTGTGTGTTGTACGTGTATGTGTGTGTGTATGTGTGAGTGTGTGTGTGTGTGTGTGTGTGTGTTTGTTTAAGGATATGTATTTCACATACTGTAAGCTGATGTTTCGTAGAAGTCATTGCGTACTTTTTAAAAATGCAACCAAACATGTAAGCCTACGCAAGAAAAATGAGTGATTTGTACTTTAGCAGTATATAAAATAGTCTAAGAGCTTATTTTTTATATTCCTATGAAAAGAATCACATTTCAATTATGTCATACAATAAAGAAAGTCTAAATTCAGACAAAGGATTATTGAAGGTTGGAGTATTTTTCAATGTGTTTCTTGGAATATGGATGAGGTGCTGGAGAAGGCAAGCAAGTTGTTCTGTTATGCCCAGCTTGTTTACATCGACTGCATTTGGTAGACTTGAATGGTACTGATTCAGTCGCGGGTATATGCCTCTTCTTTTGTCTTCTTCCTTGTAAAATCTCCACATCGGGAGGTTTCGTGATCTCAGATTGTACATTTTGTGGTATATCCCATGATTTTTGATCTCCCACAGTATTCACATGTCCTTCATATGTTTTCAACCATGTTTCCCTTGAATACCAATTTGAGCAGTAATTAGATTTCTGCAAATATCTCTTATTTATAGCAGCAATTGCATGTGGACAGGGCAATTCATCAAGTTGGAATTCCAAGCAGTCACAAGTTCTCTTCTTTAAGTCCACAATGAATTCGATTCCTTCACTATTTATTCTAAACAATATTGAGTCAAGGTTGAACACCTAACAAGGAATAAAAAATTAAGAAAAACTATATTAGTATATTTTTGCTTCAAAAAGAAAAAGTATGAAATTTTTTAAATATAAGCAGTGAATCACTGCAACAGATATAAAAAGTTGAAGTTAATAAATATACTCACAAATATTTTGCAAGACAAGTCCATCTTCTTAGTCATCTCTTCTTCTGCCCATATTGATACTCTCTGAAAAGTTTCATTTGCCTTTTTTCTCCGTTCGTAAAACCACTCTCCCAAATTTTCTTGGATGAAATCTAACATTCTTAAAATAGGCATTTCTCTCCCTTTTAGTAAAATGGAATTCATTGATTCTACCATGTTTGTTGTTAGCATAGCATATCATAATGTCGTCGTGGGAACTATGATCGAGCCCATCTCTCGGGGGCTCTTCAATTATGTAATTGTATGTTTTCTTGTCAATACTTTTGAGTTCGGATATTAACTGATTAAAATCTTTACGTTTGTATGACCTTGCAGCACTTTGAAAAAGATTTATTACCGTGACTTTTGCATGTCTTTGCTTTAAATTTTTCTCAAAGTGATAGAGGCAGATACCATGGTGAGCTTCAGGAAAAACTTTTCTAATCTCATTTGCGATAGATTGGTTTATATCTGACAAGAAAACTAGTTCACGGCGGACTTGAATTACTTTTCTCATTTCCCCGAAGAACCAAATGTATGCCTCATTATTTTCTGAATCTGCTACACCAAAACATAGGGGAAAGATTTGATTATTTGCATCCTTTGATACAACAACAAATAGAACACCACGATATTTTGACTTTAAAAACGGTGCATCTACTGCAATAACGGGTCTACAGTAGGACCAACCAGCTACTGATGCCACAGGAGCAAAGAACATGTAAGCAAATCTGTACAGTGAAACACAAAAAAACAAATCATAAGGTGTGAAGTTTTTCAAATAGGAACATTTGAAACTTCAGGCTGATGGTTAGTATTGTTTTGCTTACCTATTCTGCGCATCTCTTTTAATGCTTGTGTATGTTCCTGGGTTTTTGCCCACCATCATGTGTAGGTATGAAGGAAGAATCTAGTAGTTCTCTTCAGGTATTCCCCTTATGCAAGCAACAACTTTTTGAATAGATGTCATGCCTTATGATAACCAATGTCAATTCCAAATTTCTTTTTCATTTCATTTTCTACAAACGTTGGTGTAACCTCTATCTTTTTGTCTCGAACATGTTCTATAATTTGTGCACTTATAAAATTTGATGTAGTATGTTTCTGATCTGATTTTCTTGCATCAACCGAGCATTCATGGATGTTATGTGATGACCCAAAGGGTCATCACCGTAATTCTTCCTTGTTCCATGCTTCCGAGGCCTTGAAAACCTCGCTTTTAGTTGCCTCGATATTTCGTGCGCAGTCCGGGCGCGTAGCCAGAAAGCTTTTATGTTAGAATATGTGAATTTTGTGAAAAATTGTTTTCTGAAATTAATTAAGGAAAATGAAGAAGAAAATTGATTAGAAAACTGTGGTATCGGGCTAGTATTTTGGTTTCGATGCCCAGTACGAGTCTTAAATATGTTTTAAGCACTCTCTGTAATGTTTGGCTAAAAACGGACGTCATATGACGTGTTTCGGACTTAAAATGGGAAATTTGAGTTTTTATGAAAGTTGAAAGAAAACCATGTATTTTGAGGCTTGATCCTATGTATATGATGTTATCTTGGCGATTTGACCGCACGAATAAGTACGTAAGATGTTTTAAGGTTGTGAGCATGTTCGGTTTGGAGCCCCGAGGGCTTGGGTGAGTTTCGAGTGGGGCCCGGGAGGGTCTTAGAATTTAAAAGTGCAGGTTCAGGTGTTGCAGGCCCAGCGCGGCCGCGGTCATTTCCGCACGGTCCGCACTGGCAGCCACGCGGCCGCAGTTCTTTTCTGTGCGGTCTGCGTGGTGGAGTTCTGAGGGTCGGTAGTTCAGGTCGACCAGCGTGGCCGCGCACCAAATCAGTGTGGTCCGCGTTGGGTGGGTTCAGAGAGAGCCCACTACTTCCCTCCCTTGGCGGGGCCGCGGACATTTCCGCACGGTCCGCGCTGGCAGTCACGCGATCGCGGTACATTTCTGCGGGGTCTGCGCCAGCTCCCTAGCAAAATATATAAAAATTGGGATTTTCAGTCATTTTTCCACTTTTCAAAAACCCAAAACCTAAAAGGCGATTTTCCAAACAACTTTTCTTCTTCAAAACGATTGGTAAGTGATTTCTAACTCATTTTCTTCACTTCTTAACATCTTTTAACATGATTTCAACTTCAAAACAAAGATTTTCATGGGGGAAATTGGGTGTTTTGGGTAGAACCTAGGTTTTCTACAAATTGAGGAGTTGGACCTCAATTTGAGGTCCGATTTCTAAACAAATCATATATTTGGATTCGTGGGAGAATGGGTAACCGGGTTTTGGTCCGAACCTTGAGTTTCGACCACGTGGGTCCGGGGGTGTTTTTGACCTTTTTGGGGAAAACCTTGTAAAAATTATTTTCATGTATTGGGATTGATCCATTTAGTAATTATTAATGTGATTGAGTAACTTATGACTAGATTCGAGCAGATTGGTGGTGGAATCAAGAGGTAAAGCTATACTAGAAGCATGAGTTGAGTTTGGAGCATTCGAGGTAAGTGTTTGTTCTAACTTTGGCTTGAGGGAATAGGATTAGGATGTTATTTTCTACTTGCTAATGTGGAGTACGGTGTATAGGCATGGTGACGGTTATCTATGCACCGGAGTCTAGCATGACCGTGAGTCTTAATTGCATTTAATTCGAATAATGTGGCACAATCTCCTTGTTTATTTGATGAGTTTCATATAATGTGAACGGTTGAGGTAAAATTGTGATTAGTGTACTTTTGGAGCGTTAGCTCGAACATGAATGTGTTAGTTGAGAAAGAAGGGAGTTAAAAAGAGAATGTGTTGTGAGTACTCCCTTGCCGGGATGTGTAGACTGATATATACTTTCCCTTGTCGGGATATTTTGGGCTGTTAGCTGTACCCTTGCCGGGTTAAAGGTATTGAGTTGTTATCCTCCCCTGAAGGGGTCTACTATATGAAGTCAGAACCTATAAATGATATTATGGGATCTTGTGGCACGCCGTCCACTTATATATGATATTATGGGATCGTGTGGCACATCGTCCACTTATATATGATATTATGGGATCGTGTGGCACGCCGTCCACTTATATATGATATTATGGGATCGTGTGGCACGCCGTCCAATTATATATGATATTATGGGATCGTGTGGCACGCCGTCCACTTATATATGATATTATGGGATCGTGTGGCACGCCGTCCACTTATATATGATATTATGGGATGGTGTGGCACGTCGTCCACTTATATATGATATTATGGGATCGTGTGGCATGCCGTCTACTTATATATGATATTATGGGATCGTGTGGCACGTCGTCCACTATATATATAAGTGCATATATATATTATGGAAATCGGAGTTTCTTCTGTTTATTTCCGATACTTCATTTTTATCTGTTACTCCCCGATAGCATGTCCCCTCCCAGCTTTACTTTGTATTATCTTGTTGTTGTTTCTTGCACTTGTTATATATGTTTGTACAGGTTAATGGTGGTAGGTCCTGTCTAGCCTCGTCACTACTTCGCCGGGGTTAGGCCGGGCATTTACCAGCACATGGGGTCGGTTGTGCTGATGCTACACTCTGTGCATTTTTGTGCACAGATCAGGGAGCAGCTTTCGGACCGCAGCAGTAGGACTTTTGGGAGCTATCTTCAGCCCAGGGACTCTCGAGGTAGCCTAGCTGGCGTTCGCAGGCCGAAGTCCCTTTCCATGTTTTTCGTTTGTTTATCTTGTATCAGACAAACATGATGTATTTTCCTTTCAGACATTGTTTGTAGCATTCTGTAGTTGTCCGTGAGCTAGTGACAACCAAACTCTGGGTAGCATTTTGGTTCAAACTTCCGCATTTTCGGTTTTCAGTTGTTTTAAATTTAAAGTCTTCTGCTTAGATTTTGTCTCGCTTATTATATTGTTGAAAGAAAGAAGGAAAGGTGTTTTAAACATTTGGCTTGCCTAGCTCCGATAGTAGGCGCCATCACGACACTCGATGGTGGGAAATCCGGGTCATGACGTGTTATGATATTTTATCACCCTGAATAGTGTGGAATTTTTTATTCTGCTAGCACGTACATTCCAACCACATTTGTCCACAATGCATTTCAGCTCATATCTCTTTGAACATGATCTAACAGCAGTGAATTCAACTTTCTAGTTTATCTCCAAGCTGCAGAAAAATTTAGTCATGTTTTGTTTGTTCTCAAAAATTGATCCAACTCTTACTTCGTCAGGCAACGCATTGTGCCTAAGTATTTTACATGGTGGAGATTCTTTCAGCTTTCTCCTTACTTTTTTTCTTAATTTCTGAGAAGCACAAGAACTTTCAGCAATTTCTTCAATTCTATATGATGTTATCGGTATAAGCTACATGCTTACTTCATCTTCGTTGTTACTGATCATTGGAGAAGGTAACAAAAAGCTTTGTTGGATTGTGTGTTGGTTGTCAATTTGCATTATTAGCTGTTTTTCCTTTTCTTGGTCGTCGACAAACTGGTATGAATTTATTGGAGGAGGGGGTAATTGTTGCAGCATTATATATTCTGAAGCAGCTGTAATGTTAGAAGGTTGTTGCTCGTTGTCTACTTCCATTATTGGTTGTCCTACTTCATGTTGATAATCAACAAAAGGTTTTGAATCTATCTCATATGCAAGTGATTGTTTGAATGCTGCAGATTCTGAAGATTGTATTTTTTTCGATAATGAAATGGCAATTCTTGTAGGGTGAATCAGTTGTAAGCAAATGTATACAGGTACTGAGTTCTTCATCTGAAGTTACAAGCATTCCTTTGCTTGTATTTAGTTTGATATCAAACCATACTTTTAGTGCATATCTGGTTGAATCAATATTTGCAACTTCACTAATTTTCTTCAGGAAAGTATTGAATGATATGTGCTTATTAAGTAGAACAAGTTTTGTATCATGATCCAAGTATTTGAAATCAGGAGTCAACTCCCATTGAAAGTTCTAACAATGCAAATCGAACTCATCCTGCAGATTCATGTTTAGTGGCAAGTATTAGGAAAGTGAACAGAAGATTTTTTAGGTTGTTTATGCTGAACTTTTTACAAATGAACTAAATCACTTAGGCATCTTCTGCTGAAATTTTTTGAAAAAAAATGTATGACATAATTAGTAAATGCTGCACAGAAAACTTCAGCTTATTAAGTGCAGAAGTTTTTAGAAATAAGCTTAATAACTTCATCATATCAACTAAAGTTTTTTTGAAAAAGTTGTATGACAGGGATTCATGAATTTAGGGAAAACAACTTCAGCTCATTAGGTGCTGAAGATTTTAGAAATGAACTAAAGAACTTCAACACATTAGGCTGAAGTTTTAGCAAATGAATTCAACAAACTTGAACATGTTTCAGCATTAATTGCATAGTATACAAGAGTAACCTGCACAATTAAAATAGTAATTATATTGCTTTGGGGGTATGTGTTCGTGTAATAATTACATTCCTATCACATTCATGCACGCTTTTCATTAGACAACGTTTAAAATTCCTCTTTGCCTTTTCATATACCATGCATGAGTTTTTTTCCCTATATAAGCACGATATTCCTTGTAAGTTTATTCACTCAAACACATATATTTTAGCAGACATAAAATACAAAAAGGAGAAAAATGGATGATGTCATCAGGCAAATAGTGGAAGAAATCAAGCAAGACATTTATAGAGGCTTTTGAGCTGAAACTGGATGAGCTCATACACAAGTACGACAGGGAGCTGGAAGAAATTAACAACAAGCTTGATACGCTTGTGATGTATGCAAGATTTGATAATCTTGTTGATGAAGATGCTCGTCCATCTGGTAGTGACGACGATGATGATGATGATGATGATATGGACGATTAGTTTTTCTTTTTGTTATTTATGTTTATTTTGTTATTTATATAATTTAATTTATCCTTTTTGATGTTTAATGAAATATTCAGTTTTTTTTTTAAGTTTTTTCTATTTTTTTTAATATTAATTCTATTCAAAGTCGAAACATAGCAGAGGAAATGAACTATATAACTTCAACAGGAATTAACAAAAACTAATCTGAATATTAAGAATTTTTTGGTATGAAGTTTTTTCAAAAAATCATAATAAAATACACAGTACAATATTCTCATCTTACGCATTGCCTCCATGACCTCATCGACCTCAATGTCCCTACAATAACTTAATTCATGGGGACTGTCGGCATTTCTCAATTCATCCAATACAATATCATGATCCCCTTTTTCATTTAGAAGTTTATGAAAGTAGGTCTGTCATCTCCTCTTAATCTGGTCAGCCCCCATCAATACTTTGTCGTCATTATCTTTTATGCACCTCACTTGGTCTAGATCCTGAGCCATCCTCTCTCTCACCTTAGCGAGTCTGAATAACTTCTTCTCCCCGCCTTTTTCCCTAGTTCCTCATATAGACGAGCAAAAGTTGTCGTCTTAGCCTCCGTTACTGTCAGCATACAAAATATTATATGAAAAATATTTTACATATTCCTGAAAACATAAGCATTTTTTGGTATGAAGTTTTTCCAAAAAATGATAATAAAATATATAGTGCGGGAGGAAAACTTCAGCTCCATTAGCCAAAGTTTTTACAGATTAACTAAAGAACTTCAGCACCTGTGCTGAAGTTTTTTGTGCAATATGAAATTTTATTTATGTTTTATTTTTTACCCAGTGTAGGAGGAAAACTTCAGCTCCTCCGGCTGAAGTTTTTACATATTAACTAAAAAACTTCAGCACCTATGCCGAAGTTTTTTGTGCAATATGAAATTTTAATTGATGTTTTTTTTTACCCAGTGTAATAGGAAAACTTCAGCTTCTTCTGCTGAAGTTTGTAAATATTAACTAAAAAACTTCAGCACATATACCGAAATGTTTTGTGCAATATGAAATTTTAATTGATGTTTTATTTTTTTTACCCAATGTAATAGGAAAACTTCAGCTCCTCCTGCTGAAGTTTTTAAATATTAGCTAAAAAAAATTCGGCACCTATGCCGATGTTTTTTGTGCATAGGTGTTTTAAATATTAAAATACTCATATAATATTTTAATATAATTTTTTCTTCGTTGTGTTATTTGCTAGCTCATTTTGCTGAATTTTTTAGACATGAACCAACTAACTTCAGCTTGTTTCAGCATATTTGTCGGATTAGAATGTTAGAATTCATCGTCAAATAGATTTAGAATGAAAATTCAGCATATCAGTGAAGTTCGTCAAACAACTTCAATCAATCAATTAGAAAACATGCAATTCACAAACTATTTTGAATTCTGAAGATGAATTTGAATACTTACAATGTATTTTGTAATTTTGAATTTGGAATTTGAATCTGGTTCAAATCTGGTTTGCGAGAGGCGATCTCAGGAGAGACGGACTGATGGAGGAGATACGGAGAAGATCTAGAATTTGATTCTGAGTATGCTTGATGCATCTTTTATATGTTTTGGAAGGGGTATAATGGCCATATTATTACGGATTTTTTGTTAGTTGGTTACAAAATTAATAATTTTTAAAAATAGAGTATAAGTTAAAAGGTAGCATAAAAATAGGGTACGAGTGCAAATAGCCCATTTTTAAATATGCATAGAGTCGCCAAAGTAGTTGTTTGCTATTCGCACGCCCCACCCCTATTTCTGAGGGGAAAAGACAAGACTACCTATAAAAGTAAAACTATTTACCCTCCCCTACCCATTAAAGAATTCTACCTACTAAATAATTACAACTCCTACCCATTTAATAAATAAACAACAATAACAAAATAACTACCCACACTTTTAATGCCCTACGTATAAAAACGCAGAAGCTGCTCAAAATTTCAGAAAATTAGCGCACAAACGTGGAAAAACGCAGAAGCTCTTCAAAATTTCAGAAAATTAGCGCACAAAATTGAGATTTCCACTGATCGAAGAGCAGTAAGTGTGAAAAAACAGATCGAAGATGCCGATTCGGATTTTAATTTCGCTGTTCTCTTCTGATTTTGATTTTGTTGTTGGTTTGATTTTGATTTCGGAGCTAAACTTCTGAATTTTAGCTGAAAATTCTAATCTAGGTTTGGAGATCTGGAGATCTAGAAGTTTGATTTCGCTGTTGTTTTGTTGAAATTTCGAACACTGTTGATTTCGAACACTGTTGAAATTTGCATTGTTCAGATTCAATTTTGGACATAAAAGTGATTATAACTTTAGAATCATGGGAAATATTCCAATTCTGCTGCAACATAGTGGAGAATGGGATGATAACAATAATTTCATAAATTTTCATGTTGATGCAATTCTAATAAAGACCTATTGGAAATTTGAACAACTTCTCAGAGAAATTGCAAAGCAACTGCAAAAGGACAGTAAAACAATAGTTATTCAGTATGCTATTGCTCAAGGATATCCACCAATTACAATTTGCAGCGATATGAGTGTTAGTGTTTATATGGAATTGAAAAAATCAAGTGCAGGGATGACAACACTTCCCCTGTGTGTGTCGTTTGCTAAAAACACTATAGCTGTATGCACCTCAAGTTTCGATGTTGCTCCAATTTCACCAGAAATTGCACAATTTGAAAGCACTGATATGATTACTACGTTTGATGTGCAGGAATGAGATGACGTCATTTTAGAACTTGATGATGCAAACATCATAACTGATCAATTTCATCAAAATGTTGAAAAAGGACAAATTTACGAAGACAAGAACCTGCTGGCTCTCGTTATGAAACAGTATGCTGTTAGAGAAAAATGTCAATATCGGGTTCATAAATCATGCCCAAGAAGGTTCGTCTGCATGTTTTCAAGTAAAAAAACTATGTGATACCTATATAGTATATAAGTATGCTAAATCAGTATACTATGAGAGTATGGAATTGTATTGGTTTGTCTGTGTTTTTTATCAGTGATACTGGTATAGTATATAAGTATGCTATATCAGTATACTATGCGAGTATATAACTGTATTGGTTTGTCTTTGTTATTATCAGTAAAACATAATACCAATATAGTATATATGTATGCTAAATCAGTATACTATGTGAGTATAGAATTGTGCTGCTTTGTCTATATTTTTTATCAGCAAAATATGATACTGATACAGTATATAAGTATACCAACAGAGTATACCATGTGAGTATATAATTGTACGGATTTTTGTGTGTGTTTTTTATCAATAAAACATTATACATAACTGTATTTGTATTATAAACAGGTAGATCCTTGAATGCGTGGATGAAAGATGCAGAGACTTAAAGCATCAAGCCTGCGAGAATCAAATCTTTTCAAAGTGACAGATTTCAATTATGTCCACAATTGTTTAACTGATAAGAGATTTTGTTCACAAAAGCAAGTTGTCTCAGCTTTTGTTGCAGCTGTGGTACAAAATAAACTTGTTGACCCGAAAACCATATATACACCAACTGATATCCAGAGAGACATCCAAAAAGCATATGGTATGGACTTAAGCTACATGCAAGCATGGAGATCAAAAGAAAAGGCAATGCAATTATTGAGACGATCACCAAGTGAATCATACAAGAAAATGCCAACATATCTTTATATGTTAGAGTATGCTAACCCAGGATCAGTGACACGACTACACAATGAAGGATATGGGAGCTTCTTGTATGCATTCATAGCTATATATGCATCGATTAGAGGATGGGTCTATTGTAGGCCAACAGTTGTAGTTGATGGAAGTTTTTTAAAGTCAACATATAGAGGGACTATACTCATGGCTTCCACGCAAGACGCAGAGGGTAAGAATACAATCCAATTACATTCAGTTAAAGAAACAAAAAATATTTTCAAATATTATATGATACCAGTATGGTATACAAGTATACCAACAGAGTATATAGTTGTTTTGCTACACACCTGCGCGTACCTATAACTATACTACTATATGAAATGCTAAATTAATATTTTGTGTACAATCCAATTACATTCAGTTAAAGAAACAAAAAAAAAATATTTTCAAATATTATATGATACCAGTATGGTATACAAGTATACCAACAGAGTATATAGTTGTTTTGCTACACACCTGCACCTACCTATGACTATACTACTATATGAAATGCTAAATTAATATAGTGTGTTGTAATTGATATTTTGTTCTTTGGGTTTACAGGACAAATTCTACCCCTCGCATATGCAATTGTTGATTCGGAAAACGATGCATCGTGGGAATGGTTCTTCATGCAGTTGAGAGAAACCTATGGACAAAGAGAGGGAATGTGCATTGTATCAGACATGCATGATGTTATATGGAAAGCAACTTCAATTGTCTATCCAGAAGTCCCTCATTGTGCATGTATGTTCCATCTGTGGAACAACATAAAGACAAACTTCAGGAAGAGCCAAAAACAAATCAAAGAAGTATATTTTGCTTTAGCAAGAGCATACATTGTTGAAGAATTCAACAGGCATATGGCAGAGTTAGAAGCTATTGATAGTAGAGTGAAAACATACCTGATGGATATTGGATATGATAAATAGTCCCGGGCGCATTCCAAGGCAAATAGAACCATGACCATGACATCGAATATTGCGGAATCAGTAAATGCAGCAAACAAGTACGCAAGAGACCTCCCAGTAGTGAATTTGCTTGACTTTATGACAACATTGATTCAAAAATGGAATTACACCAATCGGAAGGATGCAGTGGAATCATTTATGAAGATTGGTGCAAAGTATGAAAAAATATTGGCAGATAATACTATCTTATCACAGACGATGACGGTATGCATTTTCAAAATCATAAAAACACTGCATGTACTGTATTTTTACTTTTTTACCTTAGTGATTTCACTAAACAACTGAATATTGTTATTTAAAAAATACTATTACTTCATATAGCTAATGACTTTTCTTAATTAAAATTATACTAGGTGTTGCCATCAACTGAATTCTTACATTTAGTAATTGATGGCCAAACAAGAAATGTGGTGCGCCTACATGAAAGAAACTGCAGTTGTGGGAGGTTTCAGCTAGACGATATTCCATGTCCACATGCAATGGCAAGTTATACAAAAATTCCATATGGATTCATACAAGTATTGCTCGGATTACTACAGCATAGACTACTTGCTGAAAACATATGAGATACCAGTAAATCCATTGCCTGATGAAACAACGTGGCAAATTTCAGAACATGTCTCTTCGCAGGTGGTACTGCCACCAAAAGGAAAAATCAAACCAGGAAGACCTAAAAATAAGAGAGGCATAGGAGGCTGGGAAGGAAATACAGTTACATGTGCACTATGCGGGACAAAAGGACACAACCGGAGAACATGCCGAAATATTCCAAAGAGAGATTGATATAATGCTTCAATGTTTTTATACAACTCATATATTGTAGAATCATAGCATTTGAATAGCAAAAAATAAAATGCATTTCTTGCACTGGACATATATTTGGTATGATGATTCTTTGCGAAATTACTTTTTGGCAACAAATTTATATGGCTACTTGTATTTTCAATAAGAATCTGTTTATTTTCTATTTTAGTATATAAAAGTGGGATGCATTTACATCTAGTTGTTGCAGGAAAAAAGATGCTAAAATATATTTGTGATACCCAAGTGGTATATCTGTATACCTTATTGGTATATCTGTATACCTTATTAGTATCAAAATATGTGCAGAAATAGAAGTGGTGCACGCTTTGCAGCTCATGTCTGTATTGAACTATAACAAATTGGAAGTCATTTACATGCAGTTATTTGTGCATCATCAGGTACATTAATACAAGGTGATACCCAATGTTATATTTGTATACCTCGCTGGTATATAGTGGTATTGCACTAATATGGCTAAAACAAAATATGCGCAGAAATATAAATGGTGCACCAAATACAACGTGATACCTAAAATGCGCACACTTTGCAACTCATGTCAGTACTTACATCTAGTTGCTGCAGGAAAAAAGATGAGTCAAATATAACGTGATACCCAAATGGTATATCATTATAACTGATTGGTATATAGTTCTACTATACTAATACAGCATTTATGCTAAAACTACAGATGAACATTAAAGCTTAGACCATCATCACATTCGAAAGCAGATAATTAACTTATGTCACAACTACTTTGTATGTTGCTGGAAGTGTTCACTTCATCTACCCCTAATTTTCACTTGCTGAATCCATTAAACTTTACCCTATGGCAAAGGAATGGACCTCGGCATCCTAATAAACCAACAACTTTATGGAAGAAGCCTAAGAAAAGCCTAATAAAACAAGCTGAAATCAGAAACAAAATCAGCAAATTTTCAGCATCAAGAGACATAACTATATTGATAACCCCCATGTACTTGAAGAAATCTATTACCACATATTTTGAACCAGAATAATTAAATATGACAAAAGAAACATTAGCAGCTGGAAATATTTTATAAAGGCACAAGTTTCCTACAGTCTTGAATCAGCAGAAAGTCATTTACTACTAATAATACCATACTTCACCAAAAACTATTAAAATCCTGCAAAGTTTTCATGATACAATTAACTAAAACCAAAAAGAGACCTATACTACTTCTTGCGTTTCTTTCCACGAGTCTTTTTAGGTGCTACTGGAGCCTCAGATTCACTTGATTCGCCATGCAACTGCTTGTTCCTCCCATAGTGCCACAACAGTATACCAAACCTAGCTCGAAGACCATCCACATCAAAATTGGCAACAGGGATTGGAAGATATTCAATAATATACTCTGCAAAGCAATCAACATATACTCCACAATCTCTGAAATAAAACAAATGAATAGAATATAAAAATCAATTAGAAGTGAAAATGTTAATATGAATGAGGAAAACAAAGTAAAAAAAAAGTAGTTATTCTTACGAATTTTGCTGTGTTGGCAGATTTGTAATTAGTTCAATATCAAAAGGATCAGTCAACTTCTTTCCCATGTGCAGACCATTTTCTACTACAATGTCACTTCTTTGGTTATAAAATTCAATACTAACTAGAAATAGGGGGATCAACACAGCATAAGCTTTTGCCACTTTCTGAATAGCTTTTTTGTGCTTTCGACTACGTAGCGAGTCATATACATAAAAACATCTCTTGTGGAATGACACACACCCCAATATCCAATGCCAAATTTCTGCCAAATTAATTGGAAAAAGGACATGATCAACCTGGTGCCATGGAGTGTTGCAATGCATCCTAAATCCTTTCATGTACTCCATGATATCGTCTGATCTATCAATCAAATGATCTTGTTTCCCACCTTTTACAAATTCTGTGAAAACCCTTTGAATGATATTATTAAAAAGAGTATTTGTAGTTGTGACTTTGATTGGCATATTAATTCTATATTTCTCCTTCTTCCTAAGATAGTAGAATATAATATTCAAGTGCTGCAAAAAATAGAGGAAGAAAATATGACTGCCACTAACAATATCAATGAACTACTACAACAACAAAAATAAAAAACAGTACACATACCGAACTAGAGAGCGGCCTGCCAGAATAGTTTAAGTTATGGAAAAACGTCTTATCATCAATCTGTTCAACTTCAAAGTCAAAACAAGGCTCTAGCTTTTGATCATCAGGTAAATACACTTCCCTATTTCGTATAAAAGAAGATATGGATAAGAAATATAACAACAAACATTAAGAAAAAAATGAAAACAAAAGTACATGGAAACGAATACGCACTCTCCCAATTGCATATTTGCTTCAACAAAGTTTGAGAATGCAGTCGTAAGCTTAAAATCAACCGTCTCTGAAATGTCATTTACAAATGGAAATCTTCCTTTGATAACCTTCGAGGATCCCCCAACTGCACTAACACCAGATTGCCAATCATTCCTATATGATGACTGTTTTACAGTTGCGGGGCGCCTTTTCCGTGTTAAAACTGCAAGAGTAGTTTCAACATCTATTTGTATCTGAATAATATTTCTTGATACCGACTGATCAGGTTTAGACTTATTTACAGTACGAGTTGTCAAATCATTTCCAGATTGATTTACATTACATCTCTCTCCTTGTGTAATGGCAGCAATTAGATCAAGTTGAGAATCAGTATATTCAAAATCAGAATCCAAGTGAAGATCACCCCAGTGTCGACATGAAGCTTAAATTAGAAAATGCTAGTGAATAAATAAATATACAAAGTTAAGAAATTTAGAAAAAAAGAATGAAAAGTTATATATAGAAGACATTACCAGAAGGCAAATTCACATTACTTCCACCAACATCCACTTGACCAACACCATCAACCCGACATGCTAAACACATAAAAGCATTATCAGCATCACTACTTAAATAAAAAATAAAAACTATCAAGAACCTATCATTTACATACTAACTACAGAATTAGTAACATCAACATTGTACCCTGTGGAGCAGTATTAGACTCAATAACAACATTTGCTCGTGTCTGTACAGGGATTCCTGATGGCAGCGGAGCAGGACCTGACTTTTTAACTTCATGAGATGACTGCTTATATGTTGCTTGTTGTGTAATAGCGGTGATTTGATCAATTACAGATGCAGATAGTTCAAAGTTAGAATCCAAGCCAAAATCATGCTCATTTACGAAGGGGGCTGAAAAAAGTTTTTTAAAAAAAGAGGTTAGTCAATGCACAAATACATATAGTTAAATAAATAAAAAAATAATCAAAAATTACATATACAACATTTTACCAGAACGCAAATCATCATCCTGTTGCTTGTGCTGAAAATGAGAAACTAACAATTTTAGTCTTATGTATATTACAAGAATACTATGTGCACTAAAAGTAAAGAATGGAATAGTATCCTATAAGCATATATTGCATCTTTGAACAATATACTATAGCATTATATTATATAAAAGATGAATACCGCTGAATTTCCCTCTGGTTTCACTGACTGCCTACTAATAGCTGCAAGCACCTCCTCAAACTTGTTCTCTATAAAAAGCTTCAAAGCTTGTAACTCCTTCATTACCTCAGCATTGGTAGGTTGGGAATCACCTTCACTACTTTCAGGCATACTTTGTGTCTTTGGTAATTGAGTGCCAAAAACTTGAAAGCTATCGGGCTGGCTGGGTTGGCTGTCAGTGCACTCAACTTCAATTTCAAAGCTTAGACCACGCACATCAAATTGTTTCTTCTCATCATCAGGGGTGATGTTCTTTAGCTGCAATTATTAAGCACACTAGTTAGAAATAGAAATGATAATAAAGTATGAAAGAAAAAAGATCCATATTACCATATGATACCAATATAGTATACATGTATACCAACAAAGTATATCACTGAACTGGGATATAGTATACATAATACCAATATAGTATACATGTATACCAACAGAGTATATCACTAAATTGGGATATTGCTACAACTATGACTAAACTAGTGTACCAAAACATTAAGAGAGGCAATAAAACTATGAGAAAATTACCTGCTTGCGTTGCAAGCTACACATTTGCAAAGCAACTCGGTCATTCGGGATTTGACCCATGACTGCCCATTTCAAAATTCGTGGAAGTTTGTTGTTTCCAAGATGATCAGCAAAGTGACCATCCAAACTTGGGCAGCATTCATACAACCAAGTCTGTAAAGCCAACGGAAAGCCACCAAGTCTATAAAAAGAAGGCTTATCTTGAAACTTGTTGGAACACGAGTCAATTGTAGCTTTATAAACATCTATACCCCAGGGATAATTATTAAAATTACCAGACTCAACCAAGTCAATGTAAGACCGTGAAATAGCCTTTGTTTTGAGTTTAGAAAATAAGAAGTTGTTGACAAAATACAGAACTACTATCTTCAACGCATCATCATCCGTTTCCCATTTCTTCTTCTTAAAACAGTCTGCTAGTTGGGCAAATGTCACGGATGCAGTCCCAAAATATTTTGAAATCAACCTATTCTCTGCTATGCTCTTTATACTTGTATCACCCTTACATTTCAACCCAGTAACAAGTACAAATTCACCCAAGCCAAACTGCAACCTAGAATCATTCACTACAAACCGCATCTCATTTTTAACCTCATGATGTACTTCTCTCATAAGCAAATGGTGCATAACACGAATCTGCACAATCACTGGTGGCAGATCCAAAAAATAGCCAAAGCATGTTTTCTTAAACAGTCGAAGTTGCCGCTTTGATAAATTCGCTTTCAATTGATGAATAACATGGCAATTGGTATCCCAATCAACCTTTGGTTTATAATCTAAGTCAATAGGCACAAGGAAATCCCAACACTGCAAAACATGTTCATATAAAATAATTTTAGAAATAGAATTCACATAAAATGCAACTAAACCAACTAAAAATATCACAACTACCATACGATACCAACACGACATATAATTATACCAGCAGGGTATACGATTATACTGACTAATTTTCGGCAACTACAAATGACTATACTACTATTACATAACAGATAAGAATAAAGAGAAAAAGCAAAAAGGAATGCAGCTATAAAGTATTTTCAAGATACTGTACGATACTACTATTATTAAAGGAAAAACAAATAGCGAAGACAGCTAAAAAAAGATCCAGAAGCATATGATAGTATATAGCTATACTAACAGGGTAAATAGTTGTACGGGGTTATTCCAACAACTGTCTATAACTATAAAAACTATCACATAACACACATACACTATGTCTATAGGCACAAAACTTCTATGGGAAACATCATGCGTTCCATTGCCACTGCAACAAAACACCAGTTACGCAACAATCGGATAAAGAACATAAATGTAATATTTTAGAAGAACTATGTCAAATAGCATTGCCTCCCCCTTCCAGACTCAAGTACTATGTCAATCATGTAACTGAGTACCTGACATCTTTTTTGTAGATTACTTAGCACCAATTCAACAAATCATTTTCATTAGAAAATAAGTTAATCATGTCCTAACTTATTACTTAAGGTTAAGGGATTCTTCAGATGTTTCAAAAGGGACAATGGGTGTTATTCAGAAAACGCCCCCTACATTATCACTCTACCCCGATACCTGCCTATAATCAATGCCAATGGTGGTCACCAGCCAAGGCCGTGGGGCTTCTGCACATTGACCCCATCCACACCATGCCACCTATAAAGAAAAGCTCATCTTGCACACATAACTTACACGGTCCCATTCCTTCCATACTTGCTTCTCCCCACTACTATCAACTGGCCTAAACACTAGATCACGTACAAAATCATCTAATGCAAAGCTGAAATTCAGAAATCACACAAAACAGCTCTGGCTTCAATAAATTTGGTTGACAACAACAGCTATTGATTGACAGCACTAGTGAATCAGCGACCATTTTTTTAAACCTCAAGCAGAACATTAATTTAATCTGTCTATTTAATTCAAAAAATTAACACAACTGACTGTAACTATAATATAATACAAAAGCATAATAAGAAATCAAAAAATAACAATGTACTATACATTAAAAATCGCAAAGATCATAATTGTAAGAAAATTACCTTCTTGGGTGCGACACCAATTTTTCTCTTCTTTAACTGAGAATCATCGCTACAATCAACATCTACTGGTTGAGTCTCTGTTTCAGGCACGGATTCACGTCGGCTTCCCCCTAACTCAGAATCCTCAATAATTTTACCTTTTCCCTTATCAGTCACAGGAACATCTCCTATGACTGGTTCAGAATTTGTGTCGGGTAATGACAGGTAGGGAGTTTCATCGACTGACGCGGCATTAATATTTTTGCCTTTTCCACCCTCTAATTCTATATTTTCAGTTGTGTTTTCAACTTGACTACTGCTAGGGTTACGACTAAGTAGAGACTGAGAATCAGAAAATAAGAAAAAACTAGGCCCAGACATGACTGAGGCAACGAATTCAGCAGCTACTTATTTTGAAGAATGATATTGTCCAAAGCGCCACCATCTACGCGCACAACTCTTCCGACCCATAGAGAAAACAACAACCCATAGACATTGATTCACAAAAGTACAAAGGAAAACATAAATATTCTATGATTTTGAAAACCCACTTTCACTAAAATGTACTTTTAGAAGCAAAAAATTCACCCAAAGCAAAAATGTCACCCAAAATTAGGTACTAGACGAAGAGATAGAACGGAATCGGAAGAAAAAAATTACAACTCGAATGTGTTTCACTTTTGCGTTCTCATCGGTTGGCAATGGAGTTATGGAAAGTGTACTCTGTTAACTGATAGAGAAAGAAGGAAAACTTGGGAATAATAGGCAGAATGGGCTGGATCGAAGATAAGGGAGAGATGGGTAGATTGGGCCGGGGCCGGGTAAATAGATTGGGCCGACTAGGTAGGCAGGGTAAATAGTTTGGGGATGGGTATTAAAAGGTAAATATTTTAGGCCTAATAGGTATAAAGTGAGATTTTCTCTTTATTTAGTGCATAACTAAACTTTTTCGGAGTCCTAATTATTGTTTTGGAGTGGTTATTTGATAGCCTTTATTCCCTAGACTTAGGACCCGTTTGGCCATAGTTTTTGTCAAAATAAATTTGAGTTTTATTTGGCAAACACATGTTTGGCTATAAATTTGCCTACATTTTGGCAAAATCCCAAATCCCAAAACCAGCTCAATAGCTGGTTTTGGACCAAAATATTTATAAACACTAATAATATACGTTTTTCCAAAATAAATTTGGGAAATATTTTTTGAAAACGGATGTCCAAACACATTTTCATCTTCAAACCAAATTTCACCCTAATCAAATTTCTCAAAATAAATTTGGGAATGTATGGCCAAACGCTAACTTAGAATATGAATACTTTATTTTGATACTAGCTGATCCAAAAATAGAACCTCGTTTTTCTTTTCAGAGATAAACTACATATGACAATTTTTGTGGTCTTGATGTCATCCCCACCTTCCCCCCTCTTTACCCCTCCTCCCTAGCTCCCCGCTTTTGGTCCCCTGGTGACTCAAATTCTCAATCTTTGGGTTGGAGGTGGAGGGTGCTTACTACTTATCACTTGAGCAACCTTTTTTTGTCAATCTTAATGTCATGATTATTGAGAATTGGTAGCTTACCCAATTATAAACTTATAGAATTCGTTAATGATATTTGTATTGTATGAAAGTTTTAACTGATGCAAACCCCATACGTAACATACGGAAATGACCTCTTCGCGAATGTCATAGCTTTAAGTGCTTTAGAATTACGGATGTTTTATTTATTTATCAATAAAAAATAAATTAATGAGGATATCATATGAATATACTGCCATATTTTTTCGAGAGAAGAGATTTTGGAGACCAAAGCTGTGAGAATGTCAAAGTTATGACTTGTGAAGTAGTGTATATGGAAATATATCCATCATTTATCATGGTTGAGACCTTGTTTTTGTTAACTAAATCTGGATTATTAATATTAAAGAAGATGTATATCACACATTCATATAAGAGCTTGAAGAAACGTGAAATGGAGAGGAACTTATTCGTTTGCACTAAAAGTGTCAAAATTATAAAATTGCCACGAAACATGGCAATCGTCATAATTTTTCATGTGGGAAAGTTCTGACAGCAACAGAATGTATATATATACATTCTGTATGTTATATACAAAAATTATACAAATTTTATGCACTTTTTTGACTACCAAATATAAATAATTTCTGACGCGAGCTAAAAGTGATAATACCCCAATATAAATTGTGCGTCCTCTTTTTCTCACTGGCTTGGGATAATTTAAGAAAAGAAAATTGTTTGTGTTATAAAATAAAAGTAATGCAGTAAAATGTAAATAAAAAGAGATAGGAAGAAGGGAGAAGTGTTTTCTTCTTTCACTTTGGTGTATTTTTCCATTGCAATTATATGACCTTTTATAGGCATAAAAAGTAAAGATGATGGACATAAAGTAGGAAATTTAATCTTTAAGTTATTTACAACATGAACATCCAATCTAGCATCCAATATAATATCCAAAGTAGTATCCAATGTACAAACTATTCATAACACTCCCCCTTGGATGTCCATGTAAGATAATGTGCCTCATTAAAAACTTACAAAAAAAATATTGGGATGTACATAGTTATTTATAATATGCATTGCTTGCTGCCTCATTAAAAACCTTACCAGGAAAACTCAGTGGGACAAAACCTTGGTTAAGGAAAAGAGTGCAGCGTGTAGTTACTCCCCCTGATGAAAAATCACTTAATGTCTCGAAGACGACGCAATCCAATCTTATATATCAGCTTTTCAAATATTGAGGTTGGTAACGCCTTAGTGAACAGATCAGCCAAATTATCACTTGAACGAACTTGTTGTACATCTATTTCACCATTCTTCTGAAGATCATGAGTGAAAAAGAATTTCGGTGAAATGTGTTTTGTTCTATCTCCTTTGATATATCCTCCTTTCAATTGAGCTATGCATGCAATATTGTCTTCATACAATATTGTTGGAATATTCTCTTTCGAAGAAAGACCACATGTTTGTTGAATGTGTTGAGTTATAGATCTTAACCAAACGCATTCCCGACTTACTTCGTGAATGGCTATTATCTCTGCATGATTTGAAGAAGTAGCAACCATAGTTTGTTTTGTCGAACGCCATGATATGGATGTACCTCCACTTGTAAATAAATAGCCTATCTGAGATCGACCTTTGTGTGGATCAGACAAATATCCTGCATCTGCATAACCAATCAATGATGACTTGGATTCATTTGAATAAAATAAACCCATATCAATGGTCCCTTGGAGGTATCTGAATATATGTTTAATACTATTCCAGTGTCTTTGTGTTGGCGAAGTACTAAATCTTGCCAATAAGCTTACTGAGAAAGCTATATCTGGTCGGGAATTATTGGCAAGATACATTAATGCCCCAATTGCACTAAGATATGGTACTTCGGCACCAAGAAGCTCTTCATCATTTTCATAAGGTCGGAATGGATCTTTCTTTATATCAAGTGATCTCACAACCATCGGGGTACTCAATGGATGTGCTTTATCCATATAGAATCGCTTTAAAATCTTTTCGGTGTATGTTGATTGATGGACAAATATTCCATCTTTCATATACTCAATCTGTAGACCAAGACAAAATTTTGTCTTTCCAAGATCTTTCATTTCAAATTCTTTCTTCAAACAGTCTACTATTTTTGGAAGCTCCTTAGGAGTTCCAATGATATTTAAATCATCAACATACACGGCGATTATAACAAATTCAGATCCAGACCTTTTTATAAAGACACAAGGACAAATTGGATCATTCTTGTACCCTTCTTTCAACAGGTATTCACTCAGGCGATTGTACCACATACGACCTGATTGTTTCAATCCGTATAAAGATTTCTGAAGCTTTATTGAACAAGTTTCTCGAAAACTTTTATATGCTTCTGGCACTTTAAATCCCTTAGGTACTTTCATAAAAATTTCGTTGTCTAATGATCCATACAAATAGGCTGTAACAACATCCATTAGATGCATATCAAGTTTTTCTTGCACTGCCATATTTATGAGACACCTGAAGGTGATAGCACCCACTATATGAGAATATATCTCTATATAATCAATTCCAGGCCTTTGGGAAAACCCTTGTGCCACAAGTCGCGCTTTATATCTAACGACTTCATTTTTATCATTTTGTTTTCGCACAAAAACCCATTTATACCATACTGGCTTTATGCCTTTAGGTGTTCGAACTATAGGTCCGAAGACTTCACGTTTTCCAAGTGAAGTTAACTCTGCCTGGATAGTGTCTTTTCATTTTGGCCAATCATTTCTCTGTCTACATTCATTGACAGATTTTGGTTCAAGATCCTCATCTTGTTGCATTATTTCAACAACAACATTATAAGCAAAAATGTTATCGATAACAATATTATTTCGGTTCCATCTTTTCCCGGTTGAGACATAACTTATTGATATCTCTTCATTTTCATTATTTTCAGGTACCTGGACCTCTCCTAAGGTCTTATCATTTGTTACGTCTTGGGCTCTTCTTGAGCCACTACCTCTGTGTTATGTTCACTTTGATCACTTGCTCCTTTTCTTCTTCGAGGATTTTTATCTTTAGAACCGATTGGTCAACCACGTTTCAAGCATGGCTTAGACTTATTTGTTTTAATTAATTGTCCTGCCGGGATATCAACTCGAATTGGAGCATTAACAGCTGGAATATGTGACTTAGTCACCCTTGGTAGGTCAGTGAATGCATCTGGCAATTGATTTGCAATATTTTGTAAATGAATAATCTTTTGAACCTCTTGTTCACATTGATTTGTTCGAGGATCTAAATGAGACAGTGATAATGCATTCCAATCTATCTTCTTTTTCAGCTGCTTATTTTCTCCCCCTAATGTTGGATATACTGATTCATCAAAATGGCAATCAGAAAATCTTGCCATAAATAAATCTCCAGTCATCGACTCTAGATATTTTATAATAGAAGGAGATTCATATCCAACATATATCCCCAACCTTCTTTGAGGACCCATCTTTGTGCGTTGTGGTGGAGCAATTGGAACATATATCGCACAACCAAAGATCCTAAGATGGGAAATATTTGGCTCCTGACCAAAAGCCAATTGCAATGGGGAGACTTTATGATAACTTGTGGGTCTTATCCGCACAAGTGCTGCTTTGTGCAAAATAGCATGACCCCATACTGAAATGGGAAGTTTTGTTCTCATAAGCATTGATCTAGCGATTAATTGGAGGCGTTTGATCAATGATTCTGCTAGACCATTTTGTGTATGAACATGAGCAACCGGATGCTCAATTGTTATCCTAGTTGAAATACAATAATCATTAAAGGCTTGAGATGTAAACTCACCAACATTATCAAGACGAATTGTCTTAATTGCATAATCTGGAAATT
Organism: Nicotiana tabacum; assembly: GCF_000715075.1. NCBI lineage: Eukaryota > Viridiplantae > Streptophyta > Magnoliopsida > Solanales > Solanaceae > Nicotiana > Nicotiana tabacum. Next base: position 120,166,951 of record NC_134097.1, on the reverse strand, counting down.
GTGCTCTTAGCTTTATTATTTGAGCCAACAATCTCGCAAATGTCATATTGCGAGTTGATAGTAAGCACACATGTGACCATCTTGTAGATGCATCTACCAAAACCATATAATATTTGAATAGTCCACATGGAGGGTGAATGAGCCCACATATATTACCTTGTATACGTTCCAGAAATGCAGGGGATTCCATCCTAACTTTAATAGTTGATGATCTAATAAATAATTTTCCTTGAGAACATGCAGCACAAGAGAATTCCTTAAATTGAAGAATCTTCTGATTCTTCATTGCATGTCCATGTGAATTCTCAATTATTTTACGCATCATATTAGAACCAGGATGGCCCAACCGGTCATGCCAAATAATAAATTATCTTGATTAGTAAACTTCTCGTTTACTATGGCATGTGTTTCAATCCTGCTAATACTTGTGTAGTATAAGCCGGAGGAAAGAACATGTAACATTTCAAGCACATATTTCTTACCGGACATTATTGTAGTAATATAAAGATATTCAATCTTTTCATCATTTGTAGTCTCAATATGATAGCCATTTTGGCGAATATCTTTTTAACTTAATAAGTTTCTTTGAGATTTACTACAATATAGTGCTTCATCAATAGCCAAATTTGTTCCTCCTGGTAGTAATAAATTGGCTCTTCCAGAACCTTCAATTAATTTTGAACTACCGGATATTGTATTAATATTCGCTTCTTTCATTACCAAATAAGAGAAATATCTCTTATCTTTTAAAATAGTGTGTGTTGTAGCACTATCGGGAAGACATATATCATCTTTATTAATCTTGAGTCCAACTGAAGACTGGGAATTTTCATATTCTTAATAAAATATGGCTCAACTTAGCGGGAGTTAAGAATAAAATTAGAGCTTCGTGCTGATAACGTGTTATAAAATAAAAGTAATGCAGTAAAATGTAAATAAGAAGAGATAGAAAGAAGGGAGAAGTGTTTTCTTCTTTCACTTTGGTGTATTTTTCCATTGCAATTACATGACCTTTTATAGGCATAAAAAGTAAAGATGATAGACATAAAGTAGAAAATTTAATCTTTAAGTTATTCATAACATGAGCATCCAATGTATCATCCAATGTAGTATCCAAAATAGTATCCAATGTACAAACTATTCATAACAGTTTGCTCTTTTGAAAATTTAACTTTTTTTTTATCTAAGTAAATGAATTACGTTCAATATGGTTGTCCAATGTGAGAAAGCATCCGAGAGTTATTTAGTGGTCAATAAAGTATGCGATATTTTAAAGACCGGGTTCAAATCCCAATTTAATTTATTTCTTCTAATATGCCTGAGCTTTGGTGGGCAAATCGGTTATGTGGTAACCTTGTTGATAGGAGGTATAGTAGTAGTTACTCAATGAAATATTTGAGATGCGAAAACTGGCCTGAATAGTAGCAACATGAATGAAAGAATGTCAATATGATTTTTCATAAGTGGACGTGTTCGTTTGAACACAATACATGACTGTTCATGAATGGGTTTCATCTTTGATTTGTAGAAAACATGACCAGCTAATTAATATTATATTATTAATTAATTAATTAATTAATTAATTAAATCTTCTTCAAGAAAGCGAAATGTTCCTCGCAACCCCTCTATAAAAGAAGCATAATTAGCATCTTAATCACACATTATAGTTAAACTACAATCAACATGCCTATATTGGGAGAAGTACAAAGCCAAGTCTTAATAAATCAAGTACTTAACAAACACTTCCGTACACATTTTTGGTGAAGATATTGACTGGGGGGGAGGGAGGGAGCGCTTATAGGACCTCGATTTTTGCTACCAGAACCAAAGTTTAAATGGACATAATACATCTAAGGTATTAGAAATTTAGTACTCCAGTTCTTTGTTGAATCATTCCAATTAAATGGATATTAGTGAAAAATTGGTGATATGAGTGGTATGACTGATTTTTGTAACTAATAATGCTGCCGAGAGGCGAGAAGTTCGTGTAAATCAAATAACTCTATGAATTGAAAATGTGAATGCATAATTAATTAAAGAATATGAAAGGGTAGAATATTAGTACTTAAGTTGGTGTAATATCCTCAAATTATACATCATTGGCTCTTAAAAATTGTGGATGTTTTTCTTAATATATTATAAAAATGAGCTTAAAACTTTAGCTGGAACAATAAAAAAATTATTAGTGAAAAAAACTCAAAGAAAAGCAAAACGGAAAAGGGTCAATTGTGTTCCTCTGCTTTGGTTTATTGTATAAGCTAGTCCCCGTTATACTTTCCGGCTAATAAAATCCCTACTGTTAGGTAAAGTTACACCCAATCTTGTGGACTAACCCGCCCCGACCCGACCCCTAACCCGTTGGATCCCCCAACTCTAAATTAAAAGGGAACACCCGATAAACCAATGCAACCCTAAAACCACCGCTGAAAAATCAATAGCATTCAAATCTAGAGTTCTTCTGTTTTCTTCTTAAACTTTTGTGTTAGGACTGTTTAGGTCGTCGAAAAGGCGTACAATATCGGAGAATAGTTGTTCATCGAAGAAGATGTACCATTGTGGAGAAGTTGCCAATCATTTCACTTTGAAAACTCTCCTAAACCCAGGAAGGAGATTCTACAAGCACCCTAAAACTGAGGTAATTTTTCCCCCTTCCATATGTGTTAATATCTATTGTTTCAGCACTTCTTTAAATTTGTTTGCGTTTCGTTTAGAATGAGGGCTGTGGTTTTTGGCAATAGCAAGATGAAGAATTCTCCGATGCTGCGTTAATTGCAATTAACAATGTACTATTAGAAGCTGCAAATCGAGAAATTAAAATGTTGAATATAAATATGGAAGCTCTTAAAGTTGATAGAGATGGCTTGAAGGAAAGGGTTAAAGTATTAGAGGCAATGAAGAATTCTGAAGTTAAAAAAGTTATGAAATTGAAAGACAAAGTGTTGAAGATGAAGATGTTCATCATAATTTTCAGTGCCCTAATGGTTGGATTTGCTTCCTCGTTTATGAAGTGAATTACTTTGTACAATTTTGCAACTTTAATATTTTCATTTAGTATCAATGGCAACTGTTAGTTAACTGAATTTTTTTGCTAAAGTAATGTTTGTAATGTATGAATTCCAGCCATTTATCATTTCAAATGACTATTAGTAGTTCAATCTTTCCAGTAGAATGTGTTACGTTAGTAACATATGTGATGTTGGTTCCAGTAGAATGTGTTATCTTTCCATTAGAATTTGTCATTTTTCCAGTAGAATTTATCAGAGCAGGCTGCAGTTAATCTATGTACATTACCAACTGATCAAAGAAAGAAGTCACGACTGATTAAAAAGGGCTAATTAAATGCATAAATTACCAACTGATTATACACTAATTAACTGCTTAATTTACCAACTGATTGCACACTAATTAACTGTCGTAATTACCAATTGATAACTGACTAATTAAGAGAAACAACAACATAAATTACCAAATGATAAAATACCTTTAAGTGAACAAACAGAAGCAGCTTACCAAGTCTGAAGTTTGACATTTACATCAAATTAGAATAGTTGATGCTATACTATAACTGCAAAAACCTACACAACTAAGTCATAACATGACATTCTCTAAATTCACACAACCAAAAAATTACCAAGTACTGTCATAATGCAGTAATTACATACCAATTTAAACCAACACAAACTAAAATAAAGTGACATGGGACATATTGTCAAATCCCCTTTCTTGGTATTAATTTTTGGATTTTCTGTGTACGTTGCTTCTCCAACTGATCTCCAGTCATTGCAGCCTTTCCCTTCCATGTCAAGTTTGCTGGAGAGTAAGGAAGATCAGTTGGTTCACAAACACCAGTGTGATCCCCCTTGAGGCTGATTTTCCTATTTCCAATTGGCTTTAGGATCTGCTGCCTTTGATGCAATCTGGTGTCTGATTCTGATATAACCTTTGGCTATATTGCTAGGTCAGGATCATGTTTAACAGTTGGATTGACAAAGTTTGGAAGTGAGCTCACTGTTGGAGTAGGCATAAAGACAAAGTCACTGAATTGATTATTCTGAGACTTGAGGAGCATCTACGTCTTCAGCTTCTATTTGTGATTGTATCACATCTTCATCCTCACTGTGTTCATCAATCAAAGTTCTCTTCTTATTTGCTTCTTTGATGTTTCACCTACTTCAGATGATTGTTTGCCCTTTAGAGTTTTTTTCCCTTTTAGTGGCTATTTATACAAAAAAAAAAAAAATAGCAAGTTAGAGATGCATCAGTGTAAAGTATTATTTACCTTTTTGCATCCTCTTGCACTGTGGTTTGGCTCCCTACAATTTCCACAAGTCATAACTCTACCCTTCCTTGACAAACTCCACTCACCTAGCCTCTTACTTGCCTCATCTTTTTGTCTAACCCTTTTAACCTTTGGCCTCCGGCCAGCTTTACTAATTTTGGTGGTTCCATAGCTTGAGATGGTTCAATTTTCCAGAATTTCTCACCAGGAACAGGTTGTATCGTAGGCCAATAAGTTAGAAGATAGGCCTCCTTGCTATATCACCAATGAATCTCCCTCAAAGGGTCTTCCTTCAAGTGTATTGATGCCCTTATTGCATGAGGACATGAGATTCCAAAAAGGTCCCATGCCTTGCATGTGCACTTTTCACCTCCATCTTCACAATATGCTTATCTCCTTGCTCTGACACTTCATAACCATCATCACCATTAGCTTCCACCTCACATTTTTGAGCTATTTTCATAAAATTTCTATACAGTTGCAAACACTTAGAACTGTACTCATGTTTCTATAACCTCACACCCTCTTCATTCTTTCTCAACCTATTCATTACCTTGATCCTTATGTCCTCAAACATCTTAATTATGGGCTTGTACCTAGCTTCCAGAATCCAAGAATTAAAAGACTCAGTGAAATTGTTGTCCACTGATGGATTCTTGCAGACAGTATCAAAATATGCCCTACACCAACTTTGTGGAGGATACTTTAACAATGCTGTCACAGCAGCTTCATCCAGATGCCCCATACTCTTCAACTGGTCTTTGAATTCTTCATCATAGGTGGACGATGCACTCTACCAGAATAACTTCTTCAGTTCCAGCCCTCTATAATTAATGACCCAGTTTGCCTCAACATGTCTAGCACAATATCTCTGCTTTGCATCTGGAAGGACTGTTTTAATGGCCTCAAGTAATCCCTGCAAATAAGTACATAAATTAAAATAAAATATGTACATCAAAAGAATTAAAAGATAGAGAGAAAGATAATAATTGTACCTTCTGCATATCTGACATGAAGTTACTCCTTCACCCATATTCAGCTCCAATGAATTCTTCAAAAGCTCCATAAACCATGTCCGGCTTCTTTTTGTTTCTTTGTCAACTACAGCCCAAGCTATATGATAGAATTGGTTCATATTGTCTTGCCCAACAACAACCAATATTTGCCCTTTAGCCTTCCGTTTCAAGAAAGTACCATCCAATCCAATAAATGGTCTTAGTCCCTGCTTATATCCCAACTATAATGCATGGAAACAAATGTACATCTTAAGAAATTTTCTTTTGCCTTGAAGTAGTGCCTCTTTGGATAAATTTATGACAACATCAATTCCAGGATTACTATCTCTTAAAGCATTTGCATATGCTTCCAGTTTGTTGTATTCATCAGTGAAGCTACCTTCAAGCTTCTCTAGGATCATTCTTTTAGCCCTTTTACACTTTCCATGACTAGTATTAAGCTGAAATAAATCCTGCAAATCAGCCCTCATCTATTTCACCTTATACTTAGGATTATCCTTCAACTTCCTTTTGAAGTAGTGTGCTATGGTAGTATGGTCAACACTAGTGTTATCATAAGCTGGATTACATGTGTGTTCTGGATCTAATGTCTTCACCCTACAACTTTGACTACCCTTATCCTTGGATATTAGACAAACAAATGGGCATTCATCTTCACATTTATACCTCAACCTAATATTGTCACTTTTTAAAAGCTCTAACTCCTTCTAGTTAACCAATGAATACAATTTCATGAACTTTCTAGCTTCTAGTATATCCTTGAAAGACATACCCTTATGTATCTCCTTGTACTTATTAAGTTGTTCAGTAACTTCTTTTCTCTTTTTAGTTGGAAACATTTCTAACTCTTCAGAATCACATTCTACATGTTCATCCTCAGATTCATCATTAGAGTCACAACTACTACAATCAATACCAGCTAATGCTACAGTTGCATATGACTCAGTATGGTCAACAATGTTGGTGACAAGAACAAAAAACTCACATTCATCTACAACATACATATTTATGACTTTATACTCATCACAAACCAAACTTAAAAGCTGCTTAATTCCAACATCTCCTTCAATTTCATAATATTTTCCAGATGGGCCAGCAACTATTAATTGTTATACCCCAACACACATAATTTACATATATATATATATATATATATATATATATATACACACACTAAATATTTATAAAGGACAAGAGGTCAGAGTCATAACCTCTCCAATGGTGGACTAAATTCCTTGAATAGATAAGTTCATGCTCAGTGATCCAGTCACCACCATAGTTGAATACAATGTCCAAAAGAACCATCTTTAATCTACAAACATTCAGGACAGAATATATTAGACGGCAGAAACTAATACATTGAATAAATTAAAAAATATAAAAAAACAGAGACAGAAGGGTCCCCCCCCTAAATAAAAAAAACTAAGGAACAGAAACATAGAGTAACATGGTAGTGGTCCCTCTTTAATAAAAAATGTAGACCTTTACAATAAAATACTGAACATCTGTGGTCCAATGTACTATGTCACATTCTTTAGAGATATGGGGACCTAGTCCAATCGTACTCAAAACTAAAAAAAATTGAAAGCAAAAACACAACAACCTATAAAGTCAGCAACCCTAAATCGTATTCAACTTCTGTGGTAGGAAACATACCATAGAAATCACATGCATGAGAAGACAAGGCATAAAATCAACATTGGACCAAAAAAAAAAGACTAAAGTCAAAAAAGACTATAACCAAAAAAAAAAGGCTAAACCCTAACTGAAAACGCAATATTTAAGGACCACCAACAGAAATCACATGCATGAGAAGACAAGGCATAAAATATCAACTAAAACCAAATATAACAATAGAATAAAGTCACAATCCCATAAGTACACAAAACCCTAGACAACGACCAATTTTTTAAGCCATTCTAGTATGATATACTACCCGAAACAGAGATAAACACCGGTTAAGAACTAATTTTAGGATGTAAATCATACCCTTGAAAGATTATAGCCTTCAATCCCTCTGATTTTTACTAAAGCTAGAGAGAGAAGTAGGTCGAGCAACCTCTCTTTTTTGGTTTATGTTTTGTCTTTCTAAAATGAATTTGAGAGAGGGTATTAGTTTATCGGGTGTTCCCTTTCAATTTAGAGTGGGGGGATCCGACGGGTTATGGATCAGGGCGGGTTAGTCCACAAGAATGGGTGTGTTTTTAAGTCCTAATTTGCCACGTGTCCCATTCTGTCAAAAATGGGACATATGTGTAACTTTGCCTAACGGTAGAGATTTTATTAGCTAGAAAGTATAACGGGGGACTCAATAAACCAAAGCAGAGGAACACAATTGACCCTTTTCCGAAAGCAAAACATGTTCAACCATTGAAACATAAGAAATACTAGAAGAACGAAAAGAACATATTTTTTTAGTCTGTTCCAAAATAAATGACATATTTCTAAATTTGGAAATAATTTAACTTTAAACTCTTTATTTTACCTTTTATACCCTTAATGATAAACTTTTATAACCACACAAATGTTATGGCCCCACAAAATTTTTACCCCTTAAGCTTTTAAGACAACAAGTTTCAAAAGTTTTTTTTCCTTAAACTCCGTGCCGAATTAAACTAATTCATCTAAATTGAATGGGAGGGAGTAATAAATATGGACAGACACTGTTAATAGGACCCACACGGTTTTTTTAATTTTTCAAATTGGCATGCGTGACCAAGGTTTTCCGCAATAGCTGTGTCAATGGCTCTGTTCCATTAATTAACTGATGGAATTTTGGAATCTTGGAAACAGATCTCTACTGCGCTAAGAGTAACAGTGGAAAACAAAGAGATAAGAGAGTTATGGCGTATGCTGCTGTGACCTTAACTCTAGGACTGCTAATGCAATCCAATCCCTGTTTAAATCTTCCCCAAGAAAAGATTGAATCTCTTCACAGAAAAGTAAAAGAACAGATTCAATCCTTTCGCCAAAAAGTCGGTTCACTGCAAGCGCTTCTGTACAGCTTGATAACAAATTCGGTGGTCCAAAATTTTGATTTACCACACCATTCTGTACAGCTTGATAACAACATGGTTGGGCATGAAAAATGAATTAGAGGATATGAAGAGTACTCTCATGGAAACATCATCCGACGAAACACAAGTTGTGGCAATTGTAGGTATGGGGGGCATCGGCAAGACAACTTTTGCTAGAAGAATTTATGATGATCTGGAAATTAAATCACATTTTGACATTCTAGCATGGGTTACTATGTCAAAGGAATACGGTGTTAGAAAAATGCTGCTGCAGCTTCTTCATTGTATTCCATCAACCGAAGCCGTAAGCCGTGAAGCAACGGATGATGGCGAGCTAGCAGACAAATTGAAACAAAAGCTGTGGAAGCGCAGGTACCTAGTTGTCATCGACGATATATGGAGCACCAAGGCTTGGGATGATATAAGTCAATGGTTTCCAGATTCCAAAGGAAGTCATGCCCTACTTACAACAAGGTGTGGTAATGTGGCCAGTTATGCTGCATCAGGTAAGCCTCCTCATCACATGTCTCCTCTGAGTGCAAAAGAAAGTTGGGAACTATTGCAATCGAAAGTAGAGCTCTCCCCAGAATTATTGGAAGTTGGAAAGAAAATTGCAGATAATTGTCACGGAGTGCCTTTGGCTGTTACTGTAGTTGCTGGGCTTCTATCTAAATGCAACAATGCACTAGACAGATGGGAGCAAGTTGCAGAAGATGTAAAATCAGCAATATTTAAAGATCCTGGTCAACAATGTGAAAAGGTTCTTGCTTTAAGTTACTATTATCTACCTCAACACCTAAAGGGTTGCTTTCTGTATTTTGGGATTTTTTCCCAAGATGATGAGATTAACGTGACAACATTAATCAACCTATGGGTTGCAGAGGGGATTTTAAAGGAAGTTGATTATAAAAGTTTGGAAGACGTAGCTGAGGAATATTTACAAGAACTTATAGACAGAAATTGGGTTCTAGTAGGCCAGCAGAATTTTTGTGGAGATGTGGAAACATGTAGGATACATGATCTCTTGCATGAGTTATGCTTGAGACAAGCTCGAAGTGAGAACTTCCTACCTGTTATAGACGATAAACCACCATATCGAGCCTCACGTGTCCCCCAATCATTCATGCAGGTCTGCGTGATGATTGTTCGGTCAATTGGTGGTTTTCATCGCTTAAACTCTCATAGCTATGATCAAAAGGTAATTCGCACTATTGTCTATCAAGGTGAACATGCATATTATGCGCCTCGTAACAAATATCTTTTAGTAGTTGATAACGAAAGAGGGATGAGGGAAATATCAGAATTCAAGAATTCCAAAATGATCAGAGTATTGGCCTTGAGAAAATTATGCTTTCATAATGACATTCCAGCTTCATTATTTGATTTGGTGAATCTAAGGTATCTATCCTTGTCCATTGACAGTCCTAAATTTCTCCCTCTTCTCAAACTTCAAAGACTGCAAGTTTTGACTGTTGAAATAGAAAACTTTGCGAGCAATATGATACCTTTACAAATTTGGAGGATGCCACAGTTAAGGAGTGTTCACTTTATAAAAACAAGATGGCGATGTCCTCCGAATATGGCCAACGCTGAAGGGAAACAAGTAATTTTGGAACACCTACATACTCTAAGTGGTGTTGGTCCAGCATGGTGTAAAAATGAAATCTTTGCACTAATGCCTAACTTGAACAAGTTGGAGATTGTGTTAGACAGGAGTGTTGATGATCAACACCGCGATTTGTGGATAGCTATTTCATATTTACCTCTAGTTGAGACACTTAGAATTAAAGCTGGGTGGTGGGATTTTGATGAACGTTGTGTCATACTAATTATATGCCAACTTTTATATCAATAGGAATAAGTTTCACAAAGAAAGACAACAACAACAACAACAACTACCTAGTGTAATTTCACAAGCGGGGTCTGGGGAGGGTAATATGTACGCAAACCTTACCTCTACCCCGAGGGGCAGAGAGACTGTTTCTAGGAGACCCTCGGCTCAAAGAGGCAACAAGAGACACTATATTAATACTATCAATAGACTGTTGGGTATTTTGGGCTTAGGAGCGTGTCCGGATTGTGTTTTGGAGGTTTGTAGCTCATTTAGGCTTGAAATAGCAACAACAACAACAACGACCCAGTATAATCCCACACGTGGGGTTTGGGGAGGGTAATACGTACGCAGACCTTACCCCTACCCCGAAGGATAGAGAGGCTATTTCCATGAGACCCTCGACTCAAAAAAGCAATAGGAGATGATATATTAGTACCATAAAAATGCATAATAAAAATAACAACAATATATAAGAGATATGAAATACAGAATACGAAATACGAAATAGATGGCTGGTATAGTACAACTAGAAGGTAAAGCCTTGCATCAATAGACGACCAATGACATTCCTAGTCTAACTCCTAACTGGATACTCTCACTCTATTGTGCTGTAGAAATATTCACCATAAAAAACAAAGTAACAGCAATATAAGAGATATAAGAAATACGAGAAAGATGTAAGTTATTAATACACAGAAGATAAAGTCCATCATCAGTAGTAGATCAATAGCATCCTAAGACTAATTCCTAACTGGCTAGTCTCACTCTAGTGCGTTGTAAAAAAGACATTACAATTTCCCTAACCTACAACCTTAATGCTCGATCTCCACAATTCCCTATTTAGGGCCATGTCCTCAGTAACCCTATGTCGCGCCATATCCTGCCTGATCACCTCTCCCCAATACTTCTTAGGTCTCCCTCTACCTCTCCTCGTACCCACCACCGCCAGTCGTTCACACCTTCTCACCGGTGCATCAGTGTTCCTCCTCTGAATGTGCCCGAACCATCTGAGTCTTGCTTCCCGCATCTTGTCCTCCATGGGGGCCACACCCACCTTCTCTCGAATATCTTCATTTCTAATCTTATCCTTCCTTGTATGCCCGCACATCCACCTCAACATCCTCATCTCTGCAACTTTCATCCTCTGGATGTGTGAGATCTTCACCGGCCAACACTCGGTCCCATACAACATAGCAGGCCTAACCACTGCCCTATAAAATTTACCTTTTAGTAACAGTGACACTTTCTTGTCACACAGGACTCCCATCGCTAACCTCCATTTCATCCACCCCACCCCTATACGGTGTGTGACATCCTCGTCGATTTCCCCGGACCCCTGAATAAACGACCCCAGGTACTTGAAACTACCCCTCTTAGGGATGACTTGAGAATCAAGCCTCACTTCCACTCCCGCTTACGTCGGCTCTGCCCCAAATTTGCACTCAAAGTATTCCGTCTTCGTCCTGCTCAACCTGAAACCTTTGGACTCAAGAGTATGTCTCCAAACCTCTAACCTCTCGCTGACGTCGCGTCGTATCTCGTCGATTAGGACTATGTCATCAGCAAATAGCATGCACCATGACACCCCCTGAATATGATGCGTTATAGCATCCATCACCAGGGCAAATAGGAAAGGGCTGAACGCAGACCCTTGATGCAACCCCGTAATAACCGGAAAATAATCTGAATCGCCTCCTGCTGTCCTAACCCGAGTCTTAGCTCCATCATACATGTCCTTAATCGCTTTAATGTAGGCAACCGGGACCCCTTTAGCCTCTAAGCATCTCCAAAAGACCTCCCTAGGAACCCTGTCGTACGCTTTCTCTAGATCGATAAACACCATGTGGAGATCCTTCTTCTTATCCCTGTATTGTTCCACCGTCCTCCTAATAAGGTGGATAGCTTCTGTGGTAGATCGCCCCGGCATGAACCCGAACTGGTTGTCTGAAATAGACACTGTCCTTCGCACTCTCATTTCTACCACTCTCTCCCAGACTTTCATGGTATAACTTAGTAATTTAATACCCCTATAGTTGTTACAGATCTGGATATCGCCTTTGTTCTTATACAACGGGCCCATTGTACTTCACCTCCACTCTTCGGGCATCCTATTAGTCTTGGATATAACATTAAATAACTTAGTAAGCCATTCCAAGCCTGCTCTACCCACACACCTCCAAAGCTCAACCGGAATTTCATCTGGTCCGGTAGCTCTGCCCCTTCTCATCTTACGCATTGCCTCCATGACCTCATCGACCTCAATGTCCCGACAATCACTTAGTTCATGGGGGCTGTCGGCGTTCCTCAATTCACCTAGTACAATATCCTGATCCCCTTCCTCATTTAGAAGTTTATGAAAGTAGGTCTGCCATCTCCTCTTTATCTGGTCATCCCCCAATAAAACTTTGCCGTCCTCATCTTTTATGCACCTCACTTGGTCCAAATCCCGAGCCGTCCTCTCTCTCACCTTAGCGAGTCGGAGTAACTTCTTCTCCCCGCCTTTGTTCCCTAGTTCCTCATACAAACGAGCAAAAGCTGCCGTCTTTGCCTCCGTCACTGCCATCTTTGCCTCCTTCCTAGCTACCTTATATCTCGCAATGTTCGCTCTCTTCTCCTCCTCTCCAGTGCTCCCCACTAACCGCAGGTAAGCCACCTTCTTCGCTTCCACTTTACCTTGTACAACTGCATTCCACCACCAGTCTCCTTTGTGGCCACAGGTGCGGCCTGAAGATACCCCTAACACCTCTCTCGCCGCCTTCCTTATATAGTCAGCCGTCGTCGACCACATAGTGTTTGCGTCCCCACTACTTCTCCAAGCTCCCATTGCCGACAACCTTCCTTCCAACTCCTGGGCTTTAACCTTAGTCAAGGCGCCCCACCTAATCCTCGGGCGGCCTCGTACTGACCTCTGTTTCCTTCTTATCATAATACTAACGTCCATCACCAAGAGCCTATGTTGCGTTGCAAGGGTCTCACCTGGGATAACTTTGCAATCCTCGCACAACCTTCTGTCGCATCTCCTAAGGAGGAGATAGTCAATTTGAGTCTTCGCCACCGAACTTTGGTAAGTAACCAAATGCTCCTCTCGCTTCGGAAAACTCGAGTTTGCAATCACTAGATCGAATGCCTTGGCAAAATCCAGCAGTGAGATGCCCCCTCCGTTCCGTTCCCCGAAACCAAAGCCGCCATGCACCTCAGTATAACCACCTGCAGACGACCCAATATGACCATTGAAATCCCCTCCTATGAATAACCTCTCTGAAGGCGGAATACTACGAACAATGTCATCCAACCCTTCCCAAAAACGCCTTTTAATCTCCTCATCACAACCTACTTGCGGTGCGTACGCGCTAACGACGTTTAAAGTACACTCACCCACCACCAATTTAATAGTCATTAGTCTATCATTCACACGCCTGACCTCTACCACCGACTCCCTAAGATGGCTATCTACTAGGATACCCACTCCATTCTTACCCCTCACGACTCCAAAGTACCACAACTTATACCCATCCGCTTTTCTCGCCCTCGATCCGACCCACCTAGTCTCCTGGACACACGCTATATTAATCTTCCTCTTCTGAAGAATCTTCGCCAACTCTATAGACTTACTCGTTAGCGAACCTATGTTCCATGACCCGATTCTCAACCTATAGGCTCCCTTGCCCCCTCTACCTCCCCTGCCTCCCGACCCACCCCCTGACCCCGAGCCCACTCTTTACCCCACACTCTGCCCCACCTGAGGACATGCCTTTAATCTATCATCCCAGACTGCCGCCACTACACCTACGACAGATCTACAAAAGACTCGCTAGTGCACCACGGACAACGAATCAAACTAGAAGGAAACAAGTGACTACCTGTACACCTATTGAATGATTTAACTATTGTGAACTAAAGTAACATCAATTTAGCTAACACCAAAAGGAAAACAGTAGAACGGGAGGTACCAATTCCCGAGAACTAAACCTGTGTTGATTTACAGCCCTCGATATACTTGCAAGCTCACGCACTGCTTCCCACCGCCCTTTGCTGACGCTCGTCCAGGTTGCTCTCCTTTGCTAGTGCTCGTGCGCCCAACTTGTCTCCAACCACTTCGAGAATTCCCCTGAAAACACAGAAAATACCACGACCCAAAGACCAACAAGGGCTATCACCGCTACCACTGGTGTAGCACCGAAAGTAACTAGCAGCCGAAATTAACTGAAGAAAAACAACAAGCAAGCTTCTGAAATAGGCGAGGAGATCCGGCAACATAACAGCAACAAACCGGTGACCAAACGAGAGCAACTCGATAGCAATGGACAACAATTCAATCCGCCAAATTCCAGAAATTCTTAAGCTAAAATCAGAAATCAAATTAGCAAAGAAACAAAATCGAAAATCTTCCCTTATTTCTGGTTTTTCTTGTTTATTCTTTCAGCCCTTTCTAAAATTTCAAATCTAGATTTTTATTCCAGATCTGTCAGGTTCTAGTGAGGGGGTGAGAGGAAGAAGTCAGCGGCAGCTTCCTCAAAGGGGAGGAATCGGGGAAGAAGATAACAATTTTGGGAGAAAGCAGCGGCCCCAGAAAGAAAGAAAGAAAACAAAAATAAAAGACAAGATCTGAAAGTGAAAAATCAGAAACATATCTGTGCTTTAAACTTACAATGATACGGCATTAGCGAAAACAATGAGAAATCAGAAAATGCGCGTTAAACTTACAGTGAATTTCGCCGATCCCGATCCGAAAGCAATAGCTCGTGCTTGTGAGGAAGAAAGTTGAAAGAATAGAATGCCGGTGAAAGGTAAATAAGCTTAATCAAAATTTCCAAAGTTCTTAACTCTGTAAATAAGCTTAATCACAAAGAAAGAGATGGAAATAAATTTCAATACGCGTGAAGATTGTACTTTAACTCTGTAATTTGATGGTCAATATGTTAATATATGTATTTCTTTTATTTTAATAGCTTATTGCCGCCAATGTCATCATTTACTGAAGAGAAATTCCAGCTGACGGAGGAAGGCAGTTGCACCGATATTTCATCACACTTCATTTAGAGCTCTCAATTTTTCTTGAGCAAGGTGTTAAGAAATTAACATACTTATGCATTTGATTGTGTTTTTATTTCTTGCTTTTCGTTTTCAAATGCGGAAATAATGTTTGAACAAAAATATCACTACTTAACACACTACGATGGAGTTTGAAAAGTCCGTACAGTGAAATATGAACTTCTGATCAATATTAGAACAAAATATGTGTGTCATGAACTCCGGATTTAATTATTTCTATATTTCAGTTTTTTCAGCAGCGAACAGCACAGAAATTATAGTCCATGTAATTTAGAAAATCGAAAATCAATTGGTTTGCTTCACCTGTTTTCTTTCGCTCGCCGGCGCGACGGAACTGAAAAACCAACGTTGCAACGTGACGGTAAACTCCGGTAGCGTTCAACACTCTCTAGAAAGAACTTCCTCGATGGCTCGACGGAACCCTGACTTCAATGCTTCTGCATTCCAAATTGTGAATAAATGATTGGTATGGTTGAACTTTGAGGAGCTTGCTGTGGAGATAGGTTTTCGGTTCGTGAACCGAATGTCTCACCTGGCGACTCCAGACTTGAGTCCCGGAACCACAGTCATTCAACGGGATTCGAAATGCCAAGGCTCGAAGACCTCTGGGACATGGAACACGAGTAAAGAGATGATGATGGTTATGGTTTCTCGTTCAAATTCTGCGCAATGGTGGGATTAGTTACTGAAAGTACAAGGGGTTGAATTGTTGATTTTTCTTCTCTGTGTTATAAGCTGTTGACTAATTTACCAGTTAGTCGATTAGATATAAGAGCAGAATAGTAATAACTCAGAAATAAAGTACAACAATTAAAGACACCAGGATTTTCAGTATTTGAAGTTTCTCGATTACAAGATGGTTGATGTAGCGTTACACCAACAACTTTGTCACTATATGTCACTTCTCTCTTTTTCTTCTCTCACTAATTACACAGCAGATCTAAAGAGAACTACAATGCTAGTTTGGACAAGAACAAAAAGAGTGATAGTGGTTCGTTCAAAGGATGTCTGCTTCAAGCCTGGAACAGATGTATATATACTTCGTGAGACCTTCTTGACTTTTGATTGACATGAATCTTGAGAGATTACAAACCCAAGGGAGTTGATCTTTGAAATGAATTATTAATTGGTTCTTTCCAAGAATAAGGTCAAGTTTTCCTTAATCTTACTTGACTTGTGGCCTTGACAACTTTTCTTCCGCTGGGCAGATCTTTCCGTTACTTGAGTGATCAACGATGGATCCCTTGATTTCGGCTTTAACGATCTCCAGTGGAGAGTTTTGCAATCTTGTCTTCCTTTGATTTGGGACCTTCCTATAATAGCTTCCGTCAATCATCTATATTGATTGATTCTTCTTTTGAATCTCCGCTTCTTCTTCCTTTTTCATCTCTAATCATTGATGCTTGTCCTTTCCTTTGCTTCTAGTGCTCTCGTTGATAGACTGTTTCCTTAATCCATACTTGAATGATAGGGCATCTTAATTCCTTTGTTTTATCCCTTGGGATCCTGCACCAATAGTGATATACTCCCTCCGTTTCAATTTATGTGAACCCATTTGACTGGGCACGGAGTTTAAGAGAAGATTGAATACTTTTGATCTTGTGGTATAAAATGAGGTATATATATATATTGTGTGGCTATAAATCATTGTGTAAAGGTAAATTATTTCCAAATAAGGAAAGGGGTCATTCTTTTTTATACAGACTAAAAAGGAAATAGATTCACATAAATTGAAACAGAGGGAGTATTATTTTTCATCATTGAAACTTATACTTTACAATTATATAGTGCGAATTTTTTTTATTTTGTGTCTCACACGATTGACAATATTGGTGTTTTTGTCTCACAATTTTGTCAACCCAAAAGTGTAAGATATGAGTCCATAAATTTGTGAGCTAAAAAGAAGGGATTTTTTTCTTCCTATTATCCTATATAATATTTGAAACTTATTTAGCAAACTAGTACTAACTTTGTATATTACCCTCCTTAAATAAGGATTGCTTACAATTTATATACAATCCACTATTAGTGCCTTAAATTAGGGGATTCAATTACACCATTTTCCTTTTTTTCTCCTCTCCTATTTCCTTATTCTCTGTCATCTATATCCATATACAATTCATTATTAGTGCCTTAAATTAGGGTTTCATTATTCTTGTCATCTCTCTATGTACAAACATTGTGTCTGGTGCCTTAGATCCACTTGTTTTTGTTCAGGTCTACACATTAATACGGTAGAATCTTTTACTGCTACAACCACAAAATTTCTTTCCTCTAAATTAAAAACCACACATCCTCAACCACAAAATTTCTTCTTCTAATGTCACAAATTCTACCTTCTCCTAAGAAGCATATATTTTTTCTAAGACAAATATATCCTTGTACCAAAATTTATATTTTTCAAATTAATTTAAGCTCCTTTTCCTTCTTTTATTTTTACCATGTTTTTCTTCTATTTCTATTTCCAATGATTTTTTTTTAAAATGCAAGACAAGTCTTTTTGTCATTACGGAGGCATTGAATAATAAAGTTAGAGATGAAATTACTGAGAAATATTATAATGTATGAATAACTTTATTTATTATTTCATGGTAGATTTTTGATGAATAATTATTTATGGAGTAGATTTTAAATTTATACTGAATAATGTATTTTGACTATCTAAATCATGTGAAAAACAAGCAATTATACCAGATACTCAATATTATTGCTTTGGTGTAACTATATGTAATATTGATTAAAATTTTAATGTATATATTTTTACTTTTTGTTTATATTAATTAAAATAGAAATAAAAAATTAATTAAATTCTCTTATAATAACTATTTAAATTAAATTTTTCTCTTTTAAATAATTATAAATTGAACCTTGCTAGTATCCTTATTTGTAATTTGATACTCAAAAATACCTTTTAGAAAAATTGGTCAAAAACAAACTAATGAATTGGCCAAACACAAACTGTTATTCTCTAAAAGTATTTTTTCGAAAAAAATTTATGACAAAGGGCATATTTTCAAAACGAGCAGTTTTTGGCACATGACCAAATGGGCTCGCATGAAATTCATGTCCAAAAATCATTTCAACTTCCAAATAATCTTATCTAAATTTCAACTTTAAATATTCACTTTTCAACTTCAACCAAATATCATCCAAACGACTATTAATAATTTAAAGTACACATTCTTTTTATTCCTTCTCACTTTTTTCTATTAGATCACGTCACATAATGATATAAATATATACGACCAAAGGTTGTGGTGGGATGACAAGTACTCCTCTATCCTTAGCCATAAGTCTTAAGTTCAAGCCCGTGAAATGAAATCGCCTTTGGTAAGGAATGTTTAAACTCCAACAGTGAAACTTTCCAATGCGAATCAGGATAGTCCCAAAACAACACCAAGTGGCTCTAGATCATCAATTGCATTGAGCCGTCCCTGCTTAAAACTTTAGCTGGAACAATCAAATTATATTTTGTGAAAAAGAAAAAACCTAAAAAAAAAAAAAAGCAAACATGTTCAACTAGAAGAATGAAAAGAAAAAGGTAATATAGTTGGTCAGACATTGTTAAAAGGCTTACGTGGTTTTCCACATTAACCCCATGATGGGATATTGGAATCTGGGAAATCATGCAATTGGACATCATAAAAGACGACAACCATTTTATTTCTTTAAGTTAAATTAAACTAAAGAGGGCTGGCCTTGCTCCTCTATTCAGACTTGCATAGGAATATGAGACGCTCCATTTGAAAGTCAAGCCTTTTTTCCATTTGTCATCATTTTTAACAGATCTCTGTTGCTCTCTAAGCTAAGAATAACAGTGAAAAAACAAAGAGAGAGAGAGAGAGCGCTATGGCTTATGCTGCTGTGACCTCTCTTATGTCAACTCTTGGATTGCTACTGCAATCCAATTCCCGTTTAAATCTTCCCAACGAAGAGCAAACTGAATCTCTTCACAAAAGAGTAAAAGAACAGATTCAATCCTTTCGCCAAAAAGTCGGTTCACTGCAAGCGCTTCTTGAAACATTGGAGAAGAATATCAATGATCCTAAGACAATTGAACATTGTGAAGTCAAGATCAAAGATGCAGCACATGATGCAGAATATCGAATTGAATCAGTATTGGAAAAATTTTACAAGGCTCAAAATGAAAAAATTAGTAGAGAAGCTTATGAGGAGTTTTGCAAGAGGTTGCAAAAAGCATCTGAGTCCATAGATTCCAATTCCAGAAAGTTAACTGAAAGTATGAAGAGTGGTTTGCAGGCAACTAGTTCACTTATCCAAAGTTTTGATTTACCAGAACATTCTCCACAACTTGGCAATAGCATGGTTGGACATGAAAATGAACTGGAGGATGTGAAGTGTAAACTCATGAAAATCTCATCCGATGAAAGAGAAACTATGGCAATCACAGGTATGGGGGGCATAGGCAAGACAACCTTTGCTAGAAAAATTTATGATGATCCAGAAATTAAATCACATTTTGACATTCTAGCATGGGTTACTGTGTCAAAGGAATACTGTGTTAGAAAGATGTTGCTGCAGCTTCTTCATTGTATTCCATCAACGGAAGAAGTACGCCGTGAAGCAAGGGATGATGGTGAGCTAGCAGGCAAATTGAAACAGAGGCTGTGGAAACGCAGGTACCTAGTTGTCATCGACGATATATGGAGCAGCAAAGCTTGGGATGATATAAGTCTATGGTTTCCAGATTGCAAAGGAAGTCATATCCTACTTACCACAAGGTGCGGGAATGTGGCCAGTTATGCTGCTCCAGGTAAGACTCCTCATCACATGTCTTCTCTAAGTCCGGAGAAAAGTTGGGAACTATTGCAATCGAAGCTTCTTGAGAAAGTAGAGCTCTCTCCAGAATTAGTAAAAATTGGAAAGAAAATTGCAGAAAATTGTCATGGAATGCCTTTGACTATTACTGTAGTTGCTGGAATTCTATCTAAATGCAACAATGCATTAGAAGGATGGAAGCGAGTAGCACATGATGTAAAATCAGCAATATTTAAAGATCTTGGTAGACAATGCGAAAAGGTCCTTGGGTTAAGTTACTACTATCTTCCTCAACACCTAAAGGCTTGCTTTCTATATTTTGGAATTTTTCCCGAAGATGAAGAAGTTGATGTGAGAAGATTAGTGGAGCTATGGGTTGCACGGGGATTTTTAAAGGAAGCTGATAATAAAAGTTTGGAGGACATAGCTGGAGAATGTTTGCAAGAACTTATAGATAGAAATCTGGTTCTTGTAAGCGGGCAGAGTTTTTGGGGAGAAGTGGAAACATGTAAGATCCATGACCTCTTACATGAGTTATGCTTAAGACAAGCTCGAAGTGAGAACTTCCTACCTGTTACAAAAAGTAAACCACTGAATCGAGTCACGTGTGTCTCCCGATCATCTGTACAGGATTGTCTAATGATTGTTCGCTCAATTAGCGATTTTTATTGGTTAAACTCTCTTCGCCGTGATCAAAAGAAAATACGCACTATTGTCTATAAAGGTGAACGCAAACGTGCGGAGAGAGAAAGATTCGAATTCAAGATCTTCAAAATGATCAGAGTATTGGACTTGAGAAAGTTATACTTTGATAATGGTATTCCAACTTCAGTATTTGATTTAGTGCACCTAAGGTATCTATCCTTGTACATTGAAAAACATGAATATATCCCTCTTTCCAAACTTCAAAATTTGCAAATTTTGATTGTTGAAATAGGAAAGAATTGGGCAGATAAGATGCCTATAGAAATTTGGAGGATGCCACAGTTAAGGACTGTACGCTTTGTCAAGACAGGATGGCAATGTCCTCCCAATATGCCAATAGGTGAAAGGGAGCATACGGTTTTACAACACCTACATACTTTAACTGGTGTTGGTGCTGCATGGTGTAAAAAAGAAATCTTTGCATTAATGCCTAACTTGAAGAACCTGGAAATTGTGTTAGGCGGAGTTACTCGCGATTTGTGGAAACGTATTTCCTGTTTGCCTCTAATTGAGGTACTTAGAATTATAGTTGGAAAAATTGATTATAGTGCCTTTTCCCTGTACAGATCAAAAGCACATGCCGATTTTTTGAAATATCGAAGCACTTTTCCACCAACCCTTAGAAGGTTGACATTAGGTGGGACATGTCTTCCTTGGGAGGCTATGGACATAGTTGGCATGTTGCCTAACCTCGAGATACTGGAACTGGAAGACGATGCCTGCGGAGTTAAACCTAAGACCGCGTGGAAACCCTCCGAAGAAGGGTTTCCTCAATTAAAGTTCTTGTCACTATGTCATATGCTTTGTTTCACAGAGTGGAAGGCTACAGAAGATCATTTTCCTGTCTTGGAGAGACTATTTATATCTCATTGTCCGCGGCTAGAAGAGATCCCACAAGAATTTGCAAATATTTTTACACTTCAATTGATCGAGTTACATGACTGCTGTATTCACCTGGCCATATCAGCACAGCAGATTGAACAAGAGCAAGAAGCCACTTATGGAAGCCAAGTGACAAATGTCCATACATACAATTGTGGACAAGGTAAGATCATCCATGTTTGATCGTGCTTTGACAAATAGAACATATCACCAAGCTTTTTAGTGAGTGTTAAATATTTCTTTCTTCTGGAGTTTTGATTTGATCAACTTCATCACTAATGTGTTAAAATAGCTATCGACTGAATTGAAGGAAGAGGAAAAAAGGGAGAGGAGAGGGGGCAAATTTTAAAATGAATAAAACCTCTGAACATATTTTGATGAAAAAACTACACTAAAGCCTTCTAATCCTTTCATTTCTCTTGTGGCCGTTTCAACGACAATAACAACAACAAACCCAGTGTGATCCCACAAGTAGGGTCTGGGGAGGATAGTGTCTATACAGCCTTACCCTTACCTTGTGAGGGTAGAGATATCTTGTGGCTGTTTCATACGGTAAAATTTGATGCACATTGCTTAGTCTCCTGCACTCCTCTCTTCTCTTTAACTTGACAATTCGAGTACAGTAGAAGTTTTTTAATATGGTTGAGGAAATATTAGTACAATGTTTTTTTAAATTTGACATTTCGAAACACTTGAGTTATTTGAATTGCACTGAATTCTTAGAGTAACTTTGTTACATTTGGCATACCACTTATACACCAACTTTTATAACAATAATATCATTGGGAATGATTTAACACAGAAAGAGCTAGAAATATATTGGTTTTGAACTTATTTATTACTAGTATTTTTTATATGCGTGAAGATTATAATTTAACTGTAATTTGATGGTTAAGATGCTAATATATTGGTTTTGAACTTATTTATTACTAGTATTTTTTATATGCGTGAAGATTATAATTTAACTGTAATTTGATGGTTAAGATGCTAATATTTGTACTTCTTTTCTTTTTAATAGCTTACTGCTTCCAATGTCAACATGTACTGAAGAGAAATTCCTGCTGACTGAGGGAGGTAGTTGCAACCATACTTCATCAAACTTCGTTTAGAGCTTTCTATTTTCCTTGAGCATGGTGTTAAGAAATTAAGATCCTTATGCATTTGGTTGTGTTTTTATTTCTTGCTTTTCATTTTCAGTCGTCATTTTTTAATGCGAAAATAATATTTGAACAAAAAATACCCCTACTTAACACACTAATATATTCAGAATAAAATATGTCAGAGGAAAATGTGTGTCATGAAATCCAGATTTAATTATTTCTATATTCCAGTTTTTTTCAGCAGTGAATAGCACAAAAATTATAGTAAAGGTAATTTTAGAAAATTGAGAGCATTCAAATCAAATTTGGTTGCTTCACCTGTTTTCTTTCTCTCGCCGGCGACGGAAGCGAAAGTTGCGACGTGACGGCAAACTCCTGTAGCGCTCAACAATCTCTGGAAAGAACTTTCCCGATGGATCGACGGAACCCTAACTTCAATGCTTCTGCATTCAAAATTGTGAAAATTAATTGGTATGGTTGGACTTGTGTCACGAGTACAGAGGTCAGAGATGATGATAGTTATGGTTTCTTATTCAAATTCAGTGCAACTCTTTTGAGTGTTTTCACATGTACTCCCTCCTTTCATTTTCTCCAGTTTAAACTTTAAACTTCAGGAGCAATTTTGGGAGTTCGAACTAATAAAAATTTAAATTCCACGAATTGTTTTCGGAGACATCTGAAACTTCAAAATAATTCATGGTATTTTAATTCAAAAAGCTTTTAAATTAGTGACTAATGTTTGATAGCAAGAAATGGCTATTTGCCCATTTTTCCGCCTATTTATATATATAATATAAGTAATGTTATTATCGATTTTCTTTTCCTAAAGTTCAAGAAAACAAAAAAAAGAAGCTTAATTTATTTGTAAAAAGGCTTAAATTACAAATAATTAAATCATAATATCCCCTCCGTTCACTTTTAGTTGTCTAATTTTGACTTTGCACTCCCTTTAAAAAAATAAATGAAAGTACGTATTTTACAATTTTACTCATAATAATGATAGCATTTTCAAAAGTCTTGAAACATGATTTGGGGAATGAGTAGTTAATAATACAGGTAAAAGAAGGAGAAAAATTATCTTTCTCTTGATTTAGTATAGTGGATAAGTAAAAGTGAAAATATATTTTTGGTATAATAAACAAGTAAAAGTAAACGAGGGAGTATATTCCAAGAACTTACGAGTTTACTAAAAACTTATGAATTGCATTTAAGTGGTTGAGATATGTTCATCCTAAATAGGTTTCAAGTTCAACCATGTATCAATTTGTTTTTTTTTAAAAAGCCTTTTGATAGAGTTATTCCCTCTTTAATGACCTTATACTATGTGAGTCTAAATTAATCGAGTTAGTAATTTCAGATGCAAGATGATTTTTTTAAGGGGGAAGTGGGGGGGGGGGGATCTTCTCTAAACAGTGATATCACAATTATTTTGTTCCCAAATTATATTCATCTTGCTCTCTTTTTTCTTTCAAATTGAAGTCCTTAAAACATTTTAATCAGCAAATTTTGACAAAGTACCTACCAACTAGACAAATATAGCTATTAATATCCTAATAGTTAAAAATCATGATTAAGGGAGAACATGCTTATGCCAAATAGTTTACGGTCATTTGATGTTTTCTTTGTCTCTCTTTTCCCCTCGTAAGAAGAGAAGATAATCAAAATCCTACTTCGTTCATCAACTTAATAATGTTGTTTCATCAAGTAATTAATATTATAACTCATTTGAAGTTACTTTTGTAAATTATATAGTTACTACTCGAGATTGAAGACTACATATTTTTTACGGGTAAAACCGAGGCTAATGAGCACCCAGATTTCCTAGTGAGGCAAACGAAGCAAGAAAGTAACTACAAGGAATCGAAATCGAAGCTAGGAGTCTCACGTATCGAGTGTCACACCTCCTTTTTATCTACACCCCGCAAAGGGCGTAAAGGGAGTTTTTAAAGGACAATCGAAACGGGATTTATTATTTAATTCAGAGTCGTCACTTGGGAGATTTATGGTGTCCCAAGTCACCGGTTGAATCCCGAATCGAGGAAAAGATTAACTCTGTATTACAGTCCGCGAACCAGAAATCCAAACAAGGAATTCTGTTAACCCGGGAGAAGGTGTTAGGCATTCCCGAGTTCTGTGGTTCTAGCACGCTCGCTCAACTGTCACATTCGGCTTATTCATCTGACTTTAACAATTATGAGCTTATATGCAAGTTTTAACTATTTACCGCTTTTATTATTATCATTATTATTTTAACAGAGAATTGCAACGTTGTGAAGACGTATCTCGAACCACGTCACATCAATGTACCAGTGGTTGTCGACACATTTCGACTCCGTTGGGATTTGGATTTGGGTCACATAAATGTGCACCCGAATTTGAGAAAGTAATGTTATTTAAAGTACGCGCCTAAAGAGATTAACGCGTGGTTATTTTGGGAAAAAGGCCGTGAAGTTCGCTAAGCGGCCGATCCCGAGTTCTAAGTAATTAATACATACCTTTGTGAGGGCCCCGCAATTTATGCGTTTTACTAGGCGAGGCTCATCTCGTTTATTTTTAAAGGATAATCCTAAAGTGACTACATTTTTCTAGTAAGTTCGTCTCTAAAATAAAAGAGAAAAAGTCCTAATTAGTTACATGTTTATAAGCTCGTGCCTCTTATTAGTTATTAGATTAAGACAAATGCAAACGGAAAATTGCAACCGAGCTTGCTCAAAGGGAGATTGTATCATTCCTTGTTCTATTAGTTAATAATACTTAAGTTGAGATTATGAATTGAACACGAGATTGACACACAGTAATATAAAAACAAACTAACTATTCTTTGATTAATTTAAACTAATATTATTAGATGAATGGGTTATTAGAAGAACCAAATGTAATACCAAGCCATTTTTGAACTCTTTTTACAACTGTCGAAAATACCTCAGTATTTGAAAATTGACGTTAGGCTAACATTATTCAAGAACCATTTCGTTAGCTTTGAACCTATATGATGATACCTTCAATTCATTTGAATTCAAAAAGAAAACTTGGAAAAACGGTAGCTCACATGGTCCAGATACAGTCCAGTTAGGTACATTTACACGAACCAGTCTTATTACAGAAAACTAAACATTATACATATGCAACCCTATGACTCATTAATCAGTCAACTACATATTTAGACAAAGAAAAGAAAACTCTATTCGAGCACAAATCTAAACAGGAGGAATTCAACAGGAACAAAGTCTGGTCAACACTTCATTTCGCTTCAAGCCAAGAGTGTACAAATGTGTACCTGGAAGGAATACAATGGGGAAGAAGAAGAGAGGAAGGTCAGCAGCAGCAGTAGCAAACATCAGTTGCAACAACAATGCAACAAAAGATAACCAACAACGACTCAGGAAACCAGTTAAAATTCCCAGCAATACCAACAGCAACACAAACACTCAGTAACTGACCCCAAAACAGCTTGATAGCAACCAAATATCAATCAAAACACAAGCAGAAACACCCCTAGAATTCAATAATAAAAAAAAACTCAAAAATACAATTCCACAGTTAAAGCTGAAGCTCCTTTCAGTTTCAATGGGATAGCACTAGTTGAACTAGACTAACTCTTAAAACTCTCTTCCAGTTTTTCAGAATGTTCAACACACTTAAGATTTCCAGAATGTTCTCCCTCCTCCCTTTTTAACTGTGTCCAACTCCTCTCCTTTATAGCCAAACTTTTTAACCCTTTAGCTCTTAGGAGCATTCAACTAATTAAGAGAGTGTTTCTGCCCATGATATTCCCTGACAACCACTACTACATATTTTTCTCTTTTTTAATCCAAGGTTATGGGTGACTTAACTTATTTAATCAACTTCTCATGCCATTAAGCCTTGTTCCCCACTATTACTAAACAATTCATTAGTTTATTGGTACTTTAGTACCCTACTGTCAGCCATTCAAACTAAAGCATTTTTCAAGTTTTGACACCCCAAATTACCCATGTGATGCCCTGAACAACTATTCTACCTTAAACCCCTGCGACCACATCAGCTATAACCAATTCTTAAATAAGAAACCTAATCACTGATTAATCTAAACTAATCCTTAATTAATGACTGAAAACAAATGAATTGACTCTAAACCAATAAACACATCAGTTATAACCAATTCAAACTTATCAGAATCAGTTAACGAATCAAGCTAGAAACTTAGTTTAGATCAAATATCATCAGAATGAAACCAATGATTCCGGGCAACATATATTGAACTATTAAGTTCTGATTGATTCTCACAGATACAATGAATAAGCTAACCAATTCTAACCTAAACAAGAACAAATGAACACTGAACGAAACAAACTGAACTCATATGAAAAAACATGGTGAATAACAATGAGAAAGGGAAATTGGAACAATTTGAAACAAATGATACCAACAGACTTATTTCAACACAAAATTAAAACAGAAAAGAAACAAGAGGGTAAACCTACTGGAATGAACCAAAAATTAAACTATTATCATGCTAATCTAACATTCAAGCATAACAGACTAATCGACGACACTTATTCAATCGATTACACAAATTATAACATATAACAATCGACAACAAACAGAAGCAATGACAAAATTGGACCAAATAAAAGGTCTGATGGAGAAAGAAAAGAGTAATTGATAAAAGACGAATTTGAACTCATCTTAAACAAACAAACAACAAAACATGAAAAACAAATAGAGAAACAGAAGAAATACATCCGAACTCAGACCTATCTCTCACTCGCTCTGCTCGTAACTCCGAATTGAGCCTTTTGGGGTTAAAACGGACTTTAATCGATGTTCTTAACTGAGAACACTCGACTAAAGTCGATTAGAACCCCCAATTTTTCCTCGAACTGCCTCTAGGTTTGGTGTTAGGGTTTGTTTGTTCGATTTTTGATTTGAATAGTTTCGATGAGATTCAAACAAAACTGGGGTGTGATTTGGGACTGGGGAGGTCTAGTGGTCAACGGGTGTAAGTCTGGGGGCGATTGGGTAAACTAGGTTTTTTGGTCGGATTTTTCGATCTAAGATTCGAAGAGCTCTGTCATGATTCGAGGTTAAAGGGGTATGGATTCGGAAAGAGGAAGGCATGGAGGTTCAGCAGTGTTATTTACGTGGCTAGCAGTGTCGTTGCCGCCGGGTTTCAGGCGAAGGTGTGGGGTGGCAGCTCTAGGGTTTCGAGGGGTCGTTTGGTTTGTGGTTTGGGAGACGAAGAAGAAGGGTCGGGAAATGAGAGGGGGTAAGGGGTTTAGGAGTTGGTATATTGAGATGGTGAGATTAATGTGGTCCGTTGGATCAATGAAGATTGACGGTCCAAATTAGATCAGGGGGGCAAACTGGGCTGGTGATTGGACCGGGTAAAGGGGTGAAATTTGGGCCTGGTTTTGGTCAAAATAAAATGGCCCAGTTCCGATTTCTTTGGATTTTTCATTTCTTCCTTTTCTTTTAACTTCTTTTTAATTCCTAATTACCAAAAATTAAATTCCAAAAAATCTTAAATTAAATTATAGAACTTAAATTAACTTGTTAAAAACACAAATTAACTTCTATTACAACTATTAACACAATTAAACATCAATTACAAACAAAATCACACAATTGGACTAAAATACATATTTTTTGTGATTTTCGTTCTTTCCTGGTTGTAAAATTAAATCCTAAATGCACAAGCAACACCTATTTTTGTATCTTCTTAATTAAAGTAGAAATAGATACGTACGGACAAAAATACAAATAAATCACAAACAACACAAAACTATTTTGTTTTGAATTTTTGGGAGTAGTTCTCGTAGGGCAAAAATCACGTGCTCACAGCTGCCCCTCTTTGTCCGGAAACACGAAGAGTTTTCGTGCAAAGATAAAGTGAGCATATACGAGCGATTTTTGCCCGTTCGGCTACTCCGTGTGAAATATTTTTTAAAGATTTGACCGAACCTCTGCTTCAAAGGTTTCCTACATATCCCTGGCTAAAGGGGAATCGGATCAATGTAGTTCGGGAAGTTTCGGTAGCTGGGACTACCATGAAGCTGTAATTTTGCTGTTACTACTGCTGCATGCTGTTACTACTACTTTCCGACCTCCTTATTACACCGTGCTAAAAGAAGACAAGAAGCTAGACTAAACTAGGGATTACAATATCTTATCTATCTTCAAACTTGCTCTTGTAGCCTCCCTTCTGATTTCTGCAGCGGAATTTATGCTGGGGATATTTTGTTGTAACCCTCCGCTTTACTGACTCTTGACTTGAAATTGAGTGTAGTCCTCTGTGCTACAGGCGGGCTCCTGACTTCAAACTTGAAATTTATTCCTCTGTTCTACAGGCGGGCTCCTGACTTCGTTTTGAAATGTACTCCTCTATTCTACAGGCGGGCTCCTGACTCCAACTTGACTTTAAAAGATAATACGGCCTCCATTCTCCAGGCGGGCTCCTGACTTCAACAGCAACTATTTCTCCAGAATATAACACTTTCATTCTCCGGGCGCTCAACAATTTCTTAAAAACATAACACCTCCATTCTCCAGGCGGGCTCTTGACTTCAACAACTTCTTAAAAAATATAACACCTCCATTTTTCAGGCGGGCTCCTGACTTCGACTACAACTCAAAAAATATAACACCTCCATTCTCCAGGCGGGTTCCTGACCTCAACAATTTCTTAAAAACATAACACCTCCATTCTCCAGGCGGACTCCTGACTTCAACAACTTCTTAAAAATATAACACCTTTATTCTCCAGGCGGGCTCCTGACTTCGACTACAACTTAAAAAATATAACACCTCCATTTTTCAGACGGGCTCCTGACTTCGACTACAACTCAAAAATATAACACCTCTATTCTCCAGGCGGGTTCCTGACTTCAACTTCAACTTGAAATGACAACAACCTCCATTCTACAGGCGGGCTCCTGACTTCAACTTCAACTGGAAATGACAACAACCTCCATTCTCCAGGCGAGCTCCTAACTTCAGCTACAACTCAAAATGTAATACCTCCATTCTCCAGGCGGGCTCCTGACTTCACTACTTCCCAAAACATAATACCTCCATTCTCCAGGCGGGCTCCTGACTTCAACTACTTCTTAAAAATATAGCACCTCCATTCTCCAGGCGGGCTCCTGCCTTCAATGACTTCTAAGAAATGCGTTTCATTGCTGTTGCTCCTTCCTACCTCCTGAACCATTTTCCTTCTAACTTGAAATTATCTTCTTTCAGAACTGCTTCCCTCAAAACTGGTGTTTCATTCCTCTGAAAACTGCTGGGGATAACACCGGTGTTTTATTCAAAAATATGTTATTTTCCTCCTTCAAAGACTACTTCCCTTAAAGCTGGTGCTTTCCTTCCACTGGAACTACTTCCCTTAACACTTGTGTTATCTTCCTTCCGAAATTGCTTCCTTTAAAACTTGTTTGGCCTTCTTCCGAAAACTGCTGGGGATACCATTTTTCCCCAAACTTGTGTTATCTTGCTTCTTCCCCAAGTGGGTACCGGACTTCCAAAAAAATTTCAAAATGAAAGAAAATTTTCTGCCTCAATTTGACAATCTTTCTTGTATCATGATGTCTTATCATCATCTATAACATTTCCTGTCCCAAAGCTTGCTGGGGATGAGATTATTTGTTGGGGATGATATTCCTGTTGGCGATCATATTCCTGCTGGGGATGGTTTTCCCCCTCTTCTTTCCCTGCTCCGTGTTGTCCGACCCTCTTGGAACTTGGTCGATAATCTGCCAGGGATGCTCTTGTTTCTTGACGATTCTTTATTCACCAATTGTTGCTTCCCACTTTTCTCCATACTCTCCCCGAAATCCCAGACCAATCCATCATTTGGTCTTGCAACGAACGTCTTTCTCGTTCCATTGCATTATCTTTGGCCCATCCTATCCATATTGTGTTTTTGCACCATCTTGGCAACTGGTAATAAGCTCTGAAAATCCTTTTCAAAAACAAACTGTTGGGGAGATAAAGTCTTTAAAAATAAAAAATGATGAATTCAAGAAAATAAGAGAAGAATAGTTTTCTGAAAAATGTTGGGGAGAAGAAAAAAAAAAGAAAAGAACTTATCTGAATGGTACAACCGATCCCAATGATCACGTCGTGCATTTTGGATTAACCAACCCAGTCTATTTATATCAATCAATCTTTCTGATGGCCTTACTTTGTTGGGGATATGTAAGCGCCCAATTCTTTTGTCGACTCAACATCTTTGCACTGCTTGATGCCTCGACGGATCCTTTCTGTCAATCTTATCTTGTTTGCCTCTTTTGACCTCTTGTCGCCTCATAGTGCCCTTCGAGGGGTTTTCACTAATAAGACTCTCTCATTTCCCTCAACTCCCATCGCCTTATGGTGCCTGTGAAGGTTTTCACCGATAAGACTCTCTCATTTTATTTCTCTCAACTTCCGTCGCCTTATGGTGCCTGTGGAGGTTTTCACCGATAAGACTCTCTCATTTTATTTTATTTTTTTCAGCTGGGGATTGGAGTGCTACCGATATGACTCTCGCTGCTGGGGATTCTTTCGGCTATCAATTCATTTCCAGCTTATGATCCTCTTCTCTGCTGGGGATCAAAGTGTTATTCCCGACTTCCATTTGTATGACTTGGCACTTCTCGGATACTGATCGGGAGGTCTTTTTTGGACATCAATATGGGTTTTTGTGTATGGCTAAAAGAAAAGGGGTATCAAAAGGTTCAAAATAATTTTGATGGGTAAAATATTACAACTCTTGGAATCAAACTTCCTTCCCAAAATTACAAACACAACTTTTGCCCCAGTTTCTTGCTTGGGGATTTTTATTTTTGTTACACTATAACCGAGTCGTGAGGCACCTACGTATCCTTTTTGAGGAATCAGGTCAAACGTAGTTCCCAATTCCTTTGTTTTTCTTGTGACTTTTCTTTTGTCTTTATTATTATTATTTTTCTCTTCTCTTTTCCTTTCAATTTCATTACTGATTCCAAAAGAGGGGTATGAAAGAATAAATAAGGCTCAAAAGGGGAAGCAAAGGTTGAAATGTTTGGATGGAAGAATAAATTGTCTCCGTCATTTCATTCTCCGATACCATGCCAAATGCAAACAAACAACAATTACAATTAAAAGAAATCATACATAATATCTCTTAACTGCGTCAGAATTGATAGTTATGTCAACGCATTTCCCTTCGATATCTGTTAAACATAAAGCGCCATTGGACAACACTCTGGTTAGAATGAATGACCCTTGCCAATTCGGGGCGAACTTGTCCTTTGCCTCAGCCTGATGTGGGAGGATGCGTTTCAGCACTTGCTGGCCCACGTCAAACTTCCGGGGACGCACCTTTTTGTTGTATGCTCTTGCCATTCTCTTTTGATATAACTGGCCATGACACATGGCTGCCAATCTCTTTTCATCGATCAAGTTCAACTGCTCCAAACGGGTTTTGACCCACTCGTCATCATCAATCTCAGCCTCAGCGACAATCCGAAGGGATGGAATTTCAACTTCTGTCGGTATCACTGCTTCAGTTCCGTATACCAACAAATAAGGAGTTGCACCTACTGAAGTACGAATAGTAGTGCGATAACCCAACAATGCCAATGGTAACTTCTCATGCCATTGTCTGGACCCTTCTACCATCTTCCTCAGTATCTTCTTTATGTTCTTGTTGGCCGCCTCGACCGCTCCATTCGCCTTGGGACGATATGGTGTGGAATTACGGTGTGTAATCTTGAACTGTTGACATACTTCTTCATCAAACCGCTGTTAAAATTAGCACCATTGTCCGTGATGATCACTTTTGGGATCCCAAATCTACAGATGATATGGGAATGAACAATATCTACCACTGCCTTCTTGGTTACCGACTTGAAAGTTTTAGCTTCAACCCACTTAGTGAAATAATCGATGGTCACCAGAATGAACCTATGACCGTTGGTAGCTACCGACTCAATAGGTCCAATGACATCCATGCCCCAGGCAACAAATGGCCATGGTGCTGACATTGTATGTAATTCTGTCGGCGGATAATGAATCAGATCTCCGTGTATCTAACACTGATGGCATTTCCGCACGAAACTGATACAATCACGCTCCATAGTGAGCCAATAGTACCCTGCTCGAAGAATCTTCTTTGCCAATACATATCCGCTCATATGTGGCCCACAAACTCTAGCATGTACCTCTGTCATAACTGTCGTGGCTTGACTAGCATCTATACATCTCAGCAATCCCAAATCTGGTGTTCTTTTGTACAACACTCCTCCATTGAGGAAAAATCCATTTGCCAGTCGCCGAATGGCTCTCTTTTGATCTTCGGTGGCCTGCTCCAGGTATATCCCTATCTCGAGGTATTCCTTGACATCATAGAACCATGGTTTGCCATCCAGTTCTTCCTCTAACATGTTGCAATAAGCATGCTGATCACGAACCTGAATATGCAACGGGTCAACATGAATTTTGTCTGGGTGGTGCAACATTGATGCTAAGGTGGACAAAGCATCGGCAATCTCATTATGAACTCTTGGGATGTGTCTGAACTCCACTGATCGAAATCGCTTGCTCAGATCGTGCAAACATTGTCGATATGGTATAAGCTTCAAATTCCTTATTTCCCATTCACCCTGAATCTGATGCACCAGGAGGTCCGAGTCTGCCAAGACCAAGACGTCCCGGACATCCATGTCTGCAGCTAGCCGTAGACCCAAAATGCATGCCTCATACTCAGCCATGTTGTTGGTACAATAGAAACGCAGTTGAGCCGTAACAGGATAATGATGTCCTGTTTCAGAAATAAGTACCGCTCCTATTCCAACTCCCTTCGCATTTGCGGCTCCATCGAAAAAAAGCTTCCATCCTGGTTCCTTGGTCATTTCCAACTCATCTATATGCATCACTTCTTCATCAGTAAAAAACGTCCTCAAGGGCTCGTATTCTTCATCAACAAAATTCTCAGCCAATGCTTGGGCCTACATGGCCGTCCTCGTCACATAGACGATGTCGAATTCTGTGAGTAATATCTGCCATTTCGCCAATCTCCCTGTGGGCATAGGCTTCTGGAAAATATACTTCAATGGATCCAAACGTGAAATGAGATAAGTAGTATATGATGACAGATAATGCTTCAATTTCTGGGCCACCCAAG
Organism: Nicotiana tabacum; assembly: GCF_000715075.1. Classification (NCBI taxonomy): domain Eukaryota; kingdom Viridiplantae; phylum Streptophyta; class Magnoliopsida; order Solanales; family Solanaceae; genus Nicotiana; species Nicotiana tabacum. The sequence goes on along the minus strand of NC_134097.1, from coordinate 120,133,159 downwards.
TTAGGGCGCAACATGTCTTCTCGAGTTGAGTGTACTTAACCTTATAGCCTGTAAACTTCTTGCTGAGATAATAGATGGATTGCTCCTTCCTTCCGGTAATGTCGTGTTGGCCGAGTACGCAGCCAAACGAATTCTCCAGGACCGTTAGATAAATAATTAACAGTCTTCCCGGCTCAGGTGGAACCAACACAGGTGGATTTGATAAATATCCTTTGATTTGGTCAAATGCTTCCTGACATTCTACCATCCATTCTACCGCAGCATCTTTCTTCAGTAGCCGAAAAATGGGTTCACAAGTTGCTGTGAGTTGAGCAATAAACCTGCTGATATAATTCAACCTTCCCAACAGACTCATTACTTCTGTCTTGTTCTTCGGCGGTGGCAAATCTTGGATGGATTTGATCTTTGACGGGTCCAACTCAATGCCTCGCCGACTGATGATGAATCCCAACAGCTTTCCAAATGGAACACCAAATGCACATTTGGCCGGGTTGAGCTTAATATCGTACCTTCGAAGTCTTTGGAAAAACTTCCTTAGGTCTGCTACGTGGTCTTCCTGATGCTTGAATTTTATGATCATATCGTCCACGTATACCTCAATCTCTTTATGTATCATGTCATGAAACACAGTAGTCATTGCTCTCATGTACGTTGCCCCAACATTCTTCAAACCAAATGGCATTACCCGGTAGCAATAAGTCCCCCACGGCGTAATAAAAACCGTCTTTTACGCATCTTCTTCATCCATCAGAATCTGATGATACCCAGCATAGCAATCCACAAAAGACCAGATCTCACGTCTGGCACAATTATCGATCAAGATATGGATGTTGGGTAATGGAAAGTTATCCTTTGGGCTTGCCCTATTCAGATTGCGGTAATCGACACACACCCTGATCTTCCCATCTTTCTTCGGCACTGGCACCACATTAGCCAACCAATCAGGATATCGAGTGACCCAAATAACCTTTGCTTGCAGCTGCTTGGTTACTTCCTCTTTAATCTTCACACTCATGTCTGTTTTGAACTTCCTCAATTTCTGCTTGACGGGAGGGCATGCCGGGTTAATGGGCAATTTGTGAACCACTAAATCCGTGCTTAACCCCGACATGTCATCATACGACCATGCAAAAACATCTTTGAACTCAATAAGTGCTTTGATTAGTTCTTCCCTAATATTCGTTGCAATGTGGATGCTTATTTTAGTTTCCCTGATATCATCTGCATCCCCTAAATTGATGGCTTCTGTGTCATTTAAGTTGGGCTTGGATTTCTCTTCAAACTGGCTTAACTCTCTGTTTATCTCTTCGAAGGCTTCATCCTTATTGTATTCCGATTCATCATCATAATCGACCTCTTGTACAACTAGTTCGGAATCAGATTGATTTTTTAGACTAGGTTGAAGATCCGTTGTGCATGCCATGTCATTAGAACCAATATAAAGAGAACTGTTCAGAAAGAGAAAAGAAGAAAACAAAATTAAAACAAAATAAGAAGAGAAAAGCTTTAAAATACGGGATAACAGAGTTTCACACTTTGCCGAATACAAAACAAAAATGGATTACAACCCAGGAATAATCCAAAAAAAAACAAGAAAGAAAAATCAGAGCCCACTACCAAGACTCCCTCCGGGTAGGAAGGGGAGTAGCCATCTAATTGTTGATATTTGCCCTAGGCCCCGCAAACTATACATCTAACCTACTAGACCCTTCTCCAGCTTCTATCATGTTGACATCGGCGAACAGCCTTTCAAATCCCTCATTCAAATCTCCATCTGGCCCAATCAGTGGTCCGAGAACTTTCGAGACCGATAACTTTCTGATACCTGCTCTGACAAATGATCTGGATAGGTGCGGGATTGGCTTGGGAAGGACCCAGACTCTTTTCTTCAACTTGCGGGCCCGTATCACATCCGCCGCTATAGGCTTGAACCCCAACCCAAAGGTATCCAGATTTTTGGGCAAAGAAACCAGCTGAACAATACCCTGAAGATCAGCCCCTAAACCTTTGCCTGGCACAAACCCGTTCTTCAACATCTCTGAGGCTACCATGACAGTTGCAGCTGCTATTTTGGGAAGTGGGATGCTTTCACCTTCGGGAACTTTGTCCACTAAAACTGTATCGAAAACCTGGTAAACCCACGGTCCCTTATCATCATCAGTCTCTATGAAGGGTACGATGGCATCACTTACGACGCTTGCATTGTCTTCCCCATGTACTACGATCTCTTGTCTATCCCACTCGAATTTGACCATATGATGTAATGTAGAAGGCACTGCTTTGGCGGCATGGATCCAGGGTCGCCCCAACAGAAGATTATATGACACTGCCATGTCTAACACTTGAAACTCCATGGTGAACTCGTCTGGACCAATTATTAATTCAAGTATGATGTCACCCACTATGTCTGTACCACCACCATCAAACCCTCAAACATAGATGTTGTTCTTGTGAATCCTGTCACCATCGACCTTCAGTTTGTTCAATGTGGTCAAAGGACAGATATTGGCACTGGACCCATTATCAATCAGTACTCGAGTGACTACCGAGTCTTCGCACTTCACGGTCAAATAAAGGGCTCTATTATGTTCTGTACCCTCCATGGGCAACTCGTCGTCTGAAAAAGTGACCTTGTTGACCTCGAAAATCTTGTTTGCTATTTTCTCCAGATGGTTCACAGACATCTTATCCGAAACATGGGCTTCATTTAGAATTTTCATCAATAGCCGGCGGTGCTCGTTTGAATGGATCAACAAGGATAACAATGAGATCTGTGCCGGGGTCTTTCTCAACTGCTCCACAATGGAGTAATCTTGCGCCTTCATTTTCTTTAAAAATTCTTCCGCCTCTTCCTTGGTTACTGGATTCTTTGTCGCCACTGGATTGGCCCTTCTTAACTCTGCGGGAGCAAAACACCTTCCCGAACGAGTTAACCCTTGTGCCTCACATATTTCCTCCACAACTTCCTTCCCCTTATGCATTACCATTACTTGACTGTAGCTCCATAGCACAACTTTCTCACTGATTATCGGCAACTGCATTACTGGCCTGATAACAACTAGTCCTATGCATGCCCCCTTCATGGCTACTGGCTTGCTTGATATCCCTTGCACCGTTACTTTGACCAGCTCTGGATTCTTGGCAACATCAGTCAAACTCTTCCCCATCACCACCACTGGCTTGCCTTCTACCCTTTCCGACTGTACTACCGCTTTTCCACTAATCGATTTTTCTTTCGGACTGGCACGGATCATCATTACCGTTTGTGAGGGCTTCTTGAGCTTCCCTCCTTCGTGCACTAGTTCGATCATGTAGGCTTCATGGTGTGCCGACAATGGGTTCTGATTGATGTTAGGTGCCTCTGGCTCCTGGACCTCGATCCTATTTGTGTCAATAAGATCTTGTACGGCAGTCTTCAACTTCCAACACTTCTCAGTATCATGCCCGGGAGCCCCCGAACAATATTCACAGCTTACCGAGTGGTCCAGATTTTTGGGAAGGGGAATTGGCAATTTGGGCTCCACAGGACTCAATAGGCCTAACTGCCTCAATTTGTGGAACAGAGTAGTATAGGTTTCTCCCAGCGGAGTGAATGTTTTCTGCCTCTGCACCCTTTCATTCCTGAAAGTCTGATTCCCACGGAAACCTGGTCCCGAAGGATTCCTGTAGGCCCTTGGTAGTGGATATGTGTTTTGTGGAGGTGGATATGTGTTTTGTGGAGGTGGATATGTATTTTGTGGAGGTGGATATGTATTCTGGGGAGCCAGCGCACGCCATTGCGGGCAAGCCGGAGGCTGGGTGTAAGTTTGGGCGTGATGGACAGAGAAATGTGGCTCTTGTGGTGGGTAGTAGGGTTGTGGAGGGCCGTATGGAATGTGTGGGTAATTTGAGTGATAGGGTCTAGGTTGGTAGTGGGGGGGGGGACCTCTGGATCTGGACCAAGTACCTGCCTCAACTGTTGCAACATCTTCCCTTTTCTTCTTTCCGAGCGCACCTCCCGTGCCGCTCTGGATGGCTTGAGTGGTTGCTTTAATCGCCGAATAGCTCAGGATTTTGTTGGACTTAAGTCCCTCTTCAATCATACCGCCCATTTTTACTACTTCGTTGAAAGATTTGCCAAGTGACGTCACCAGGTGACCAAAGTAAGTTGGCTCCAAAGTCTGCAGAAAGTAGTCCACCATTTCCCCCTCTCTCATCGAAGGATCAACTCTTGCCGCTTGCTCTCTCCAGCGGAACCCAAATTCTCGGAAGCTTTCCCCAGGCTTCTTCTCAAGTTTCAGCAATGTGAGGCGGTCAGGGACGATCTCAAGGTTGTACTGGAAGTAGCCTGCAAAGGCTTGTGCCAGATCATCCCAGGAGTACCACCTGCTAGGATCCTGTCTTGTGTATCATTCCAGTGCAGACCCGCTTAGACTTTGACCAAAATGAGCTATTAACTACTCGTCTTTTCCCCCGGCCCCTCTTATCTTACTGCAAAAACCTCGCAGATGTGCCATTAGGTCACCGTACCCCTCGTATAGATCAAACTTTAGCATCTTGAACCGTGCCGACAATTGAATGTCGGGGAATGGGCACAGATCTTTGTAGGCCAAACTGACTTTGTTTCCTAACCCATGGATATTCCTGAAGGACTGCTCCAGGATTTTAAACTTTCAAAGCACTTCGTCTTGCTCTGGGCTCTTAGCCGGCTTTTCAGTCTCTACCGGGATCTCTAAGTGAGTATTATAAGTATGAGGCTCGGGTGCTTTGAAGGTTGGTTCAGGGGATAATATTTGTTATCATGAGCCTGAAACAACGGCTCGTTGGATGATCTTTGCAGCGTGGCTGGTGGGGGTGCCACGAAAATAGGAACATTTGGTGGAGGAGGGTTCTGATTGGGTTGTGAAGCTTGGGGATCATATGCATTTCTTCCCTGATAGTATTGGTGACTGGGGAAGCTTGTCGAAGGGCCGGGGGAAGGGTATTCCGACGTGTGTACTGGTGGGAGAGTGGGAGTAACGGGAGGGTCAGGCACTTTTTGTACCCTAGCTAAGGCCAACTGCATTTCTTTCATCTCCTGTCTCATCTTATCCATTTCCTCCTTCAGCATTTGATTCTCCGTCCTTTCATCTTCGACACTTTGGTCTGAACTAGTCATGCTTTTTAGTATGGGCCCTTTGGATCTTGTTTGGTAATGGTAATCTGCCAGAACGTTCTAACAAACTAACTGGTTCGAAATCTCTGGAGAAACAACAAACTTGTTAGCGTTAGAGTTTAACACATATTGCAATTTCACGTTGGGGGATGCAATGTTCCTAGGCAGTTTAACCATTTCTAACATGTCTTTTCTTCGACCGCATGCATCATTCTGGCTTACTTTGTTTGTGCCTCGTTTAAGTGTTTCTGAAACTTTCTTTATCTCTCTTTTTATTTCTTTCTTTTCCTTTCTTTTATTCACTTTGCCTTTTCTCTTTTTCTTTTTAGTGGTGGTCTAATCTTATGTGGATTGCCTACGTATCATGTCCCCGCATGAATCAGACCGCGCGTAGTTCTTCCACAAGTGCAGAAAATAAAGACACCATTTTTGGATTTTTCAGCCTTTACTAGCAAAACTTTTTATTACAAGGCAAAACATTTTTGAAAGGAAATTGACAGACTTGATACAGACTACAGACTTTATGCCAAAAAGGGAAATACAAACTTCGACGGACAACAGACTCTGAAGACAAGGAAAATACAGACTCAAACTATGAATGTTTCAGAGTTTTGAATTTTGGCGCCCGCGGGGCGTCGTTCGGCCTCGCCGCGGGCTTTGGTGCAAGGCCCCTTTGCAGATCTTTCAAATCTTCCATGATCTGGTGGACATAAATCATTAATGAAGAAAAGAAGGTGGTACGGGACATATCCTCACAAGCTAGGCACTTTATGGTGATGTAGTGCCCGATATCGTCGATTATTCCCTTGATTCTGTCCCTTTCCATAAGCAATCACTCTATTTGTTGATTCCGCGTCCCCAGCATTTGAGCGTTGTAAAAGAGTTGATCCTGAAACTCATTCATCTATTTCTCCATTCGGGCCATTAGATCATAGTAGAGCTTCCTATCTGCTCTGGCATCTCGGGCTTGTCTGAAGATCCGCTCTTTGAGAGTGGATATTGTTTCTCTCAATATAGCGATGTTCCTTTCGTAGTCCCTCTTCATTTGTTGCATAGACCGTGCTCGCTCTTCTACCTTCTTTATCCATTTCACCTAGATTCTCGCTAGACCAGCTTTAGTTTTTTCCAGGTCTTCTTGATACTCGAGGACTTTCTTCTTTAGACTGTTTATGAGCCTTTCATCAGCCCGACTTCTCTTCGGGTTTCTGGTAGCTATTTTCATTTCCTGGATTTGAGCTTTGAGGACCCCGTTTTCCCGAGCTAGTTTTCTCTTTTCTCCCTCATCTGCAGCGATATGCAAACCTTTCTCAAATTTCAAATCTATAACTTGCTTCTCCAACTTGCCTATTGTAACCATGTACTCGTGCTCTTTAGCCAACCAATCTCACTGTTCTTGCGACGCCGTGACGAATTCCTGGAGATGGGGTCTTTTAGCCGGCCTTTCGTGCTCAAGTTCTCTCATGTACCAAGCAAGTTATCCTGGCGCCACTTCGCCTTTGGCCTGATCCTGTACGCAAGTATCTGCTTTTAAATATTGGCATTCACTCCAGATCTAACGGACTCTTGCTTCAGGGAACTGTCCGTCAAGGCTAATCTCAATTACTTGAGCACTAGGATCTTCCTCCTGTGGCACTGTTTGGCATCTCCCGAGTTGTCTCAAAACCCGATATGGCACGTAAGGTTGAATGCTCTTGAGCCCCATCAATAGAAAGTGGGTCCTAGTTGCTGGCATATGGATGACCTCGTCAACAGGCAACCATCCTAGTGCCCACTGTATTTGGCGGCGGTGAGGGTCTGAAAGAATGATGTCCACGTCGTAACTCCCTCGGGTTGACTGACCCCCTTGATTCTTGTGTAGAACTCTTCTATGCAAGTTTTCTTCGAGGAACCATAACTTAAGAGCTGGGAACGGTGGCAGAGATGCTCAGTCATCCATATTTGTAGCAACAAGTTACACCCCTCGAAAAAGTTCCCTCTGGCTTTGCAGGCTGTGAGAGCTCGGAAGATATTAGATACTATCATAGGCGCAAGAATGCTTTCATCTTGGGTGAGCAAGGTACTGACGACCCCAACTATTTTCAGATCAATGTTTCCGTCTTTCCTTGGAAATACCAAAAGACCCAAAAAGGTTATCATAAAAGCCACTCGTCTATGCTCGTCTCATTTCTGACGGTTACTTTTGTTGCATAACTTATTACCCGGGTTGTTGAATCCTCCTACATGACCGTATCTGTCGTATATGAAGCGCGGATTACAAAAACCTGCGGCCAAATCTGGGTTATGGACCGTCCTGGGTATCTTTAATGAATCTAAAAACCGATGCACCGTGACATCTCTTGGAGCAACCAGGTATTTTTGCCTCAACGAAACTTCAGCATTTCCGATGTACCCGGCTATCTCCTCCAAAGTCGGGGTGAGTTCAAAATCGAAGAAGTGGAAGACATTGTGTGTCGGGTCCCGGTAGGTGACCAAAGCTCTTATGATATCCCCCCGAGGCTGGATTTCCAATAAACCCATAAGACCTTTTAGATATTTCTTGACCTCATCTTGCCCTTCACCACCTAAATCATCCCACCATAGCCACAACTTGAAAGAGATTTTAGTCATTATTGAAAAAGGTTCATTTTGCATCGTGCTCATCCTGCACATTTATTAAGGTGATTAAGCAAAAAGTAAAATTTATTTGACTCAACCAATTGGATATTTTTAATTTTTCACAGATTAAAAGAAAGATCCGGTTCCGAACACGGCCTTTCAGCACTTCGGGAACGAAGATTTTGAGGCTGGGTGAGTCAACCGGTTGAAAATCAAAAAAATGACTACAAGTGGCCATTTATGCAAAGTCAGCCTTCTGGCATCCCTTTTGGGATCATTCGGCTATTTTGACAAAAACGGCGTCACCCGACTTATTTATGACGAAAATTAAAATTTTGACATTTTTGTAAAGGGGAGGTTGGACCCGATGAGGGTTGCCTACGTATCCCGCACCTTGTGAGAATCAAAGCGGCGTAGTTCGGGTAGATAAAACAAACTTCTTTTGAAAACAAGACTCTTTTCAATGGCAAATAAAACCATTTTTCATAAACAAACCCTTTTTTTCTTCATTTTCTCAAAAATTCGACAAAGTTTTGACGCTATTTGGACATTGAATTTTTTTTTAAAACAGGCGATTAACTACCTCTATCTCTCTTTCCTCAAAGTATTCAAAAGCCGGTCAGCATGCAAGTCCGAAGCAAACAAATGCACATGTAGCAAGTTGGATGCATCAGGATTGTCTTTTGTCGTTTTGGTACACCTATCCTAGACAGACCCAACCCCTGTGTTGAGCCTCCAAAGTCAAATGCACATGATGCAAACAAACGTTCCTACTAGGGATCCGACATGAAGCTGAGTTATTCTAGGTTCGTAACCTGGGTATTTGTTCTAGACTGTGTACCCGAGCGGACAACTCTAGTCGAGGAGGGGGCTACGTACCAGGGACCCGCGAGATCGTTCGGCTTTGTAACTTGTCCGGCCTCTTTCTTATTTCAGGGTATGACACTAAGAGAATAGGGAGTCTCAACCAGTAAGCACATCCACGGAGGTGAGAAGAGAAGAGTTTCGTAGCAGTTTATATACAGTTCAGATAATATCAAAGCGATAAAAGCAACATTTTGCACATTTAGGCCAAAACATGTAATAAGATCAAATAATAAATGAAGCCAAATAATAACAATTATTCCAGGCTCGAATTCTTGAACCCTGAACCAGAGATTCTGGGTTCCGTCCCCAGCAGAGTCGCCAGAGCTGTCACACCTCCTTTTTACCTACACCCCGCAAAGGGGCGTAAAGGGAGTTTTTCCAATTAAAGGACAATCGAAACGGGATTTATTATTTAATTCAGAGTCTCCACTTGGGAGATTTATGGTGTCCCAAGTCACCGGTTGAATCACGAATCGAGGAAAAGATTAACTCTGTATTACAGTCCACGCACCAGAAATCCGGACAAGGAATTCTATTAACCCGGGAGAAGGTGTTAGGCATTCTCGAGTTCCGTGGTTCTAGCACAGTCGCTCAACTGTCACATTCGGCTTATTTATCTGACTTTAACAATTATGAGCTTATATGCAAGTTTTAACTCTTTACCGCTTTTATTATTATCATTATTATTTTAACAAACGTTGTGAAGACGTATCTCGAACCACGTCACATCAATGTACCCGTGGTTGTCGACACATTTCGACTCCGTTGGGATTCGGATTTGGGTCACATAAATGTGCACCCGAATTTGAGAAGGTAATGTTATTTAAAGTACGCGCCTAAAGAGATTAACGCGTGATTATTTTGGGAAAAAGGCCATGAAGTTCGCTAAGCGGCCGATCCCGAGTTCTAAGTAATTAATACATACCTTTGTGAGGGCCCCGCAATTTATGCGTTTTACTAGGCGAGGCTCATCTTGTTTATTTTAAAAGGACAATCCTAAAGTGACTACATTTTTCTATTAAGTTCGTCTCTAAAATAAAAGAGAAGAAGTCCTAATTAGTTACATGTTTATAAGCTCGTGCCTCTTATTAGTTATTAGATTAAGACAAATGCAAACGGAAAATTGCAACCGAGCTTGCTCAAAGGGAGATTGTATCATTCCTTGTTCTATTAGTTAATAATACTAAAGTTGAGATTATGAATTGAACACGAGATTGACACACAGTAATATCAAAACAAACTAACTATTCTTTGATTAATTTAAACTAATATTATTAGATGAATGGGTTATTAGAAGAACCAAATGTAATACCAAGCCATTTTTGAACTCTTTTTACAACTGTCGAAAATACCTCAGTATTTGAAAATTGACGTTAGGCTAACATTATTCAAGTAACCATTTCGTTAGCTTTGAACCTATATGATGATACCTTCAATTCATTTGAATCCAAAAAAAAACTTGGAAAAACGGTAGCTCACATGGTCTAGATACAGTCCAGTTAGGTACATTTACACGAACCAGTCTTATTACAGAAAACTAAACATTATACATATGCAACCCTATGACTCATTAATCAGTTGCAACAGCAATGCAACAAAAGATAACCAGCAGTGACTCAGGAAACCAGTTAATATTCCCAGCAATACCAACAACAACACAAACACCCAGTAACTGACCCCAAAACAGCTTGATAGCAACCAAATATCAATCAAAACACAAGCAGAAACACCCCTAGATTTCAGTAATAAAAAAAACTCGAAAATACGATTCCACAGTTAAAGCTGAAGCTCCTTTCAGTTTCAATGGGATAGCACTAGTTGAACTAGACTAACTCTTAAAACTCTCTTCTAGTTTTTCAGAATGTTCAACACCCTTAAGATTTCCAGAATGTTCTCCCTCCTCCCTTTTTAACTGTGTCCAGCTCCTCTCCTTTATGGCCAAACTTTTTTACCCTTTAGCTCTTAGGAGCATTCAACTAATTAAGAGAGTGTTTCTGCCCATGATATTCCCTGACAGCCACTACTACATGTTTTTCTCTTTTTTAATCCAAGGTTATGGGTGACTCAACTTATTTAATCAACTTCCCATGCCATTAAGCCTTGTTCCCCATTATTACTAAACAATTCATTAGTTTATTGGTACTTTAGTACCCTACTGTCAGCCATTCAAACTAAAACATTTTTCAAGTTTTGACACCCCAAATTACCCCTTTGATGCCCTGAACAACTATTCTACCTCAAACCCCTGCGACCACATCAGCTATAACCAATTCTTAAATAAGAAACATAATCACTGATTAACCTAAACTAATCCTTAATTAATGACTGAAAACAAATGAACTGACTCTAAACCAATAAACACATCAGCTATAACCAATTCAAACTTATCAGAATCAGTTAACGAATCAAGCTAGAAACTTAGTTTAGATCAAATATCATCAGAATGAAACCAATGATTCTGGGTCATATATTGAACTATTAAGTTCTGATTGATTCACACAGATACAGTGAATAAGCTAACCAATTCTAACCTAAACAAGAACAAATGAACACTGAACGAAACAAACTGAACTCATATAAAAAAACATGGTGAATAACAACGAGAAAGGGAAATTGGAACAATTTGAAACAAATGATACAAACAGGCTTATTTCAACACAAAATTAGAACAGAAAAGAAACAGGAGGGTAAACCTACTGGAATGAACGAAAATTAAACTATTATCATGCTAATCTAACATTCAAGCATAACAAACTAATCGACGATACTTATTCAATCGATTACACAAATTATAACATATAACAATCGACAACAAACAGAAGCAATGACAAAATTGGACCAAATAAAAGGTCTGATGGAGAAAGAAAAGAGTAATTGATAAAAGATAAATTTGAACTCATCTTAAACAAACAAACAACAAAACATGAAAAACAAACAGAGAAACATAAGAAATACCTCCGAACTCAGACCTATCTCTCACTCGCTCTGCTCGTAACTCTGACTTGAGCCTTTTGGGGTAAAAACGGACTTTAATCGAGTGTCCTCAACTGAGAACACCCGACTAAAGTCGATTAGAACCCCCAATTTTTCCTCGGACTGCCTCTAGGTTTGGTGTTGGGGTTTGTTTATTCGATTTGGGATTTGAATAGTTCCGATGAGATTCGAACGAAACTGGGGTGTGATTTGGGACTGGGGAGGTCTAGCGGTCAACTGGTGTAATTTTGGGGGCGATTGGGTAAACTAGGTTTTTTGGTCGGATTTTTCGATCTAAGATTCGAAGAGCTCTGTCATGATTCGATGTTAAAGGGGTATGGATTCGGAAAGAGGAAGGCATGGAGGTTCAGCGGTGTTATTTGGGTGGCCGGCAGCATCGTTGCTGCTGGGTTTCAGGCGAAGGTGTGGGGTGGCGGCTCTAGGGTTTCGAGGGGTCGTTTGGTCTGTGGTTTGGGAGACGAAGAAGAGGGGTCGGGAAATGAGGGGGGTAAGGGGTTTAGGAGTTTGGTATATTGAGATGGTGAGATTAATGTGGTCCGTTGGATCAATGAAGATTGACGGCAGATTAGATCAGGGGGGGCAAACTGGGCTGGTGATTGGACACGGTAAAGGGGTGAAATTTGGGCCTGGTTTTGGTCAAAATAAAACGGCCCAGTTCCGATTTCTTTGGATTTTTCATTTCTTCCTTTTCTTTTAACTTCTTTTTAATTCCTAATTACCAAAAATTAAATTCCAAAAAATCTTAAATTAAATTATAGAACTTTAATTAACTTGTTAAAAACACAAATTAACTTCTATTACAACTATTAACACAATTAAACATCAATTACAAACAAAATCACACAATTGGACTAAAATACATATTTTTTGTGATTTTCGTTCTTTCCTGATTGTAAAATTAAATCCTAAATGCACATGCAACACCTATTTTTGTATCTTCTTAATTAAAGTAGAAATAGACATGCACGGACAAAAATACAAATAAATCACAAACAACACAAAACTTTTTTTGTTTTGAATTTTTGGGAGTAGTTCTCGTAGGGCAAAAATCACGTGCTCACATCGAGGCCCAAACAAAACACCTGCCCTCGGGGCCATCGAGACCACGCCCCCGGGATCTGGTTAGAGGTCCAAGACCTCGGAAAGCATTAACAAACAACCGCACACGATTAACAAAGGACCGCGCACGGATATCATGGCGTGAATCTCGGCTCGTATCGGCAGCAAACTATTAATTAGCGAAAAGGAAGATTTTTACCTTTCTTAGAATTGTACTTAGGGTAAAACTCCACTACTATATAAAGAGGAAGCTTTCAATAGACACACTGTAATACGCATATCAAGGCAATATACATCTATTTTCTTTGCTCGTAAAAGTGACTCAAAATCCTTAATTTTGCTGATAGTTAATCATAAGTGCTTGGCTTCGAACCGAAGGCAGGCTAATTGTTAAGCTCATAAACGAGTCCGGACTTAATACTACTACTGATTTGGTTATTGGTTTTATATATCTTTAATTTGCTCATCTAACGTTATTAATCACTTGTATTGAATTGTCCACATATCCTTAAAACCGCATACAAATTCAATTGTTATCCATTTTTAAGGCTAAACAGCTTGGCTCCCACCACGGGGCTAAGGATAATAGTGGTAATTTGATACAAATTTTCATAACACACTCTGTTTTACGCTTGTTCTTTGAGATTTTAATTTCAGGTCAACCTAAAAATATCAAACTCTCAGTCCGCTCACTTGCTGAATCTGGCCATCACAGTGAAAACAACAATATAGTGCCTAGTAACGAGGTCACCCATGTTGATCCCAACGGAGTCCTGGTTGTAAACCCAGTTGATGCCAACTCGCATGTGGCCATCGATGCCAACCTGTCGATCGACCTTGCGAACAGCGTTCGCGGAAGAGCCCGACCTACGACTCGAGGTACGCTCGAAGGTGAAGGCGACATGATCAATCTGCGGGTGATCTTCAAAATGTTACATGCCCAATAGGTGGCGATAGTACAGCTGCAGAATTAAAGTTGCACCCCCAGCAGAGTTGATCCCGAACCATCCCCGGAAAACACTCGAAGAAGTGAGCAAACTACAAAAAGGTTGAGTGAATCTGAGCCCGAGACCAACCCCAAAATAATAAAAATGTTTAAGGAATTGACGAAGCGAGTGGAATAAGGGAAGAAGAAAATTGAGGCCAACGACAAAGAAGTGGAGACCTATAACTCCAAAGTCGAACAAATCCCGGGAGCGCCTCCGATATTGAAAGGCCTGGATTCCAAGAAATTTGTCCAAAAGTCATACATCATACGATATGAATAATAGTCTCAAAGCGAAGCATTATATATGTAAGTATGAATATACTGTCACGCCCCAACCTCGGGAGGCTTGAACGACGCTCAATCGAGTGAACCCAACTGAGCAAGCCTTACCATACACTTCCTACCCACCTCGATATGAATAAAGAAACCATACTTTTGTTTATCCATTTAGACGGGGAAAGACAACACATTCTACATTGATAGTTCATTTTAAGCACCACATTAAACCATAGATAAGTTAGTTTCCAAGATCCCCATAGAGTTACAATTTATGGGCAACATAAGTTTAGAATTACAACATGGTTCGTAGACCCATCCAACCCCCGTACATAACCCACACATATGTCTTACGGAGCCTCTAGGATACAAAAGATGAGTTTGACAACGCCGACAAAAAGGCCCCGACTATACCTCAAAAGTGAAAGTCCACAATACAAAGATATACAATATAGCCCCTTGAATGAGAAAGGGGCTTACCAAGATCTTGAGAAGAGGGATGCTTCGCTACACACGACCGGCATTATCTGCTATGGAGCCACCTACATTTATTTAAAAAAATGTAGCGCCCCCAGCAAAAGGGTCGTTAGTACCATGGAATAGTACTAGTATGTATAACTAAACGCCATCAAATTAGAAAGAACTTTCATACACAAATAAGGAAATCACAGGTAGCACTCCAAAGCTTTAAACGATCACAACATTATCAACATGAAAGAATTACACAATCTTCACATCATGTTTCCATAGCCTTTAGTTGGGCATCTCATATTGTTCCACATCATTCACATTACCACCGCTATCTTGAGCGGAGTCCGATCTCGACCCGATCGGCTCGGCCGTCTCCCGGAGACGTTACTAATATTCTATTCACACTTTCCAGTTTCAATCATCAATGCATAACCACCATGTGTATATGTCATGATGTCCGATCACGGCCCGATCGGCTAGGCTACCTTACCGAGGCATTACCATTTTCCATTATTCATCTCACTCCAATCTTTGGTTACACATGTATTAGTTTACCGGCACTTGGGGCCACAATTTTCACATTCCACGATTCACGTTTCACATTGTTCCCATTTTCAACATTAGGTTTGTAATTCAAGATAGTATGGTACACAAGAGCAAATAAGGTTGTAGGCGTAGATGAGACTTCATGTAAGTGGCACAACAACACACTTCAATTTCAATCTAAGGTCTAAGCATTTTGATACATGATTCATAGTCCTTGCACCTTTTTAAATTATAAAGAATAGCACGTTGATCAATTTGAGACACAGTTTCCACGCATATAAGGTTGCAACACCAAGTCAAGTGAAATAGCAATCAATACAACAATTCAATTTAATCTTACCGTACTTACACAACCAACGATGAAGCTCAATTTCTAAAAGACGGGGTTTTAGCCATACATACCTCAATAAAGCTTTCCTTATTCCTTACAAAATTTCGGAACTTTTAGCTCTTCGATCTATTGTGTAAGAATTACAAATTAAACTGAGAATTAGAGATGAGATTGAGATTTTAGCTTGTTTTGAGCATACTATTAAACACTAAAGGTGCATTGTGATCTTAGGCCCCTTTGAGAGAAATTTCTATCATTTTATACCCCAATTGATTTCTTTTTAGTTCACTACTTCCCAATATTCTATGGTGTTATATGCATGCAAGAAATTCATTCTTATACCCATGAATTACTTCACTAGTGATCCCTTATTGCTAAGCATAGGAATAAGAGCTAAGGTAATGAAGTCTTACCTCTTGGGATGAAGATTTAGGTGCCCTCACTTGATTATCTTCAAAGATCTAGCAAGGTTTCATGGAGTAATTTGATGGGACGTACTTCCCTCTCTAAGACCCCCTCTCTCTCTCTTTCTCTAAAAGCATCAGGAAATATGCTCAAAATGAGTTATAACACTGAATATATCGATAAGGGGTCGGGTTTAAAATTTAAAAAAATTGGAGCCCCGAGTCAGGTCTGCGATCGCATTTGCGATCGCAAAGTGGAAATGCGGCTCGCAGAATGGACCGCAAAAGTGCTCCCAAAATCTGAACATTCTGTCTGGTTATGCGGTAGAAATACTGTCCGCATACCCGTTCTGTGGTCACATAATGCACTGCAGAACTACTCCTTACAAAACTCCAAGGAAATTATGCGACGACGATGTGGTATGCATATCGATTATGCGATTGCATAATGGACCGCATATTTAACCTCAAATTTGACTAACACACTAACTCACTTTGCGGTGACTATGCCCCCTATGCGGTCCACATACCTGATATGCGACCACATTCTCGACCGCAAAATTGCACTTCTCTGGAAAACATTATTTCTTGACTTTTTTAATGCACTGTTCAATCCAAAGGGGTCCTAGCACATGCTCCTAACTTGGCACCGCAAGATTCAGGGTTCTGAGTAGGAAATTCACGGGGCCTTACATATAATGGAACTACAGATCCAAATAAGCACATGATCTCCTACACGTGTGCCATCAAGGGAAACGCCTTTGAAGATGATGAAATCGAGTCGGTTTTGCTGAAAACGTTTGGGGAAACCCTATCCAAAGGAGCTATAATATGGTATCAAAACTTACCCCTAAATTCTATTGATTCGTCTGTTGTGCTTGCAGACACCTATGTGAAAGCGCATGTCGGGGCCATCAAGGTCGAGACTAAAAAATCGAACCTTTTCAAGGTAAAACAAAGAGATAACGAAATGCTCAGGGAATTCGTATCGGGGTTTCAAATAGAACGGGTGGATTTGCCCCTTTTGCAGATAATTGGGTCGTTCGGGCGTTCACTTAAGGAATCAATCCCTGAAGCTCCTTGGATTCATAGCAATTGAAATAGAATTTGATAGAGTACTCGGCTGTAACTTGGGCCGACGTCCATAATAGGTACCAGTCAAAAATCAGAGTTGAGGACGATCAGCTCGGGGCCCCCTCCGAGTCTGTTTATCCCATCAGAACTAATGACTGGCCTAAAATATTAGTCGATCATAAACCAAAACCGAATAGATACCGGTATCAACCATATAGTGGGGATCGAAGGGGTAACAGATCTGGGCATAACCCTATGAGAAACGAAAAGAGGAACGACCGAGGCCACAGTAGCCGAGGACTTATGAGCAAAAATGGTTTTGATAGGCCACTCGGGGCCAGGGAGGAACCAAGGTTATCGGAATATAACTTCAATATCGATGTTGTCAGCATCATATCTACCATCGGGCGCATCAAATATACCAAGTGGCCTCGACCATTGCAGTCTGATCTTACCCAGAGAGACCCTAACTTAATGTGTAAATATCATGGCACTCATGGCCATAGAATCGAGGACTGCCGACATTTAAGAGAAAAAGTGGCCCGATTATTCAATAACGGGCATCTTCGGGAATTTTTGAGTGATCAAGCCAAAAATCACTTCAGGAATAGGGACTCCAACAAATAGACAGTGCAAGAGGAACCTCATCACGTCATCCGCATGATCATTAGTGGAGTTGACGTCCCCTAGGGACGAATGCTAAAGCGCCTCAAGGTGTCCATCACAAGGGAAAAATGAACCCAGGATTATATCTCAGAGGAACCATTTCGTTCAATGATAAGGACACCGAAGGCATCGTACAACCGCATAATGATGCACTGATAATATCTGTACTTATAAATAAATCTTGAGTTAAGCGTGTGTTGATTTATCCAGGTAGCTTGGCCAATATCATTAGATCGAGGGTCGTAGAGCAGTTGGGTCTACAAGACCAAATAGTGCCGACAATCCGAGTTTTAAACGGATTCAACGTGGCATGTGAAACTACTAAATGGGAGATAACCCTACCGGTGAACACCGATGGGACCATTCAGGAAACAAAATTCTATGTGATCGAAGGGGATATGAGATATAATGCTCTATTCAGAAGACCATGGCTTCACAACATGAGGCCAGTACCCTCAACACTACACCAGGCATTGAAGTTCCCTACACCGGGAGGAATCAAAACAGTTTACTGAGAGTAGCTGGCCGCAAAAGAAATGTTTGCAATTGATGAGGTGATTCCGATGTCCGTGCCCTCGATGTCAAAGAACACAGAGCCGGTTAGGAAGGAAGAAACTAAATAGCAATCACCAATATTGGCCCCAACCGAACTAGAGAAGCAAGGAGAAGGCGAGGATGATGATTACGGAGTCCTTAGGTCGTTCATCGCCCCCCGATGATTCCGATGCCACCAAATCAATGGTCGAGGAGCTGGAGCAAATCATATTAATTGAACACTTGCCCGATTGGAAGGAATATCTGGGCACAAGGTCAACTTCCAGCTTAGGAAAAAACTCATCGAATTCCTTATAGATAACATAGATTGTTTTGCTTTGTACCATCTTGATATGACAAGGATCCCGCCAGAAATAACCACCATAAGCTGAGCATGGATCCAAAGTTCCACCCGGTTAAACAGAAAAAGAGGCCTCAGTCCGAAGTCAAGCATGTATTCATAAAAGACGAGGTATCCAAACTCGTTAAAATAGGTTCCATTCGAGAAGTTAAGTACCCGGATTGGTTAGCTAACGTAGTGGTAGTGCCTAAAAAGGGAAATAAATTAAGAATGTGCGTAGATTACAAAGACTTGAACAAGTCATGCCCTAAGGACTCTTTTCCTTTGCCTAACATCGATTGCATGATCGATGTGACAGCCAGGCATGAGATACTCAGCTTTCTAGATGCCTATTCCAGGTATAACCAAATCCAGATGGACCCGGACGATCAAGAATAAACTTCATTTATCACTAAAGTCAGTACCTATTGTTTAACATAATGTCGTTCGGACTAAAGAACGTCGGTTCCACTTATCAATGCCTAGTAAAGAGGATGTTCGAAGAACAAATAGGAAAATCAATGGAAGTTTATATTAACGACATGTTAGTTAAGTCCATGCGAGTAGAGGACCATTTGAAACATTTGCAGAATACCTTTGACATACTAAAGAGATACAATATGAAGCTGAAGTTGGAAAAATATGCATTCCGGGTCGGATCCAAAAAATTCCTTGGATTCATGGTGTCCAACCGAGTGATTGAGATCAATCCCGATAAAATCAAAACTACAGAAAACATCACCTTGGTAGACAGTGTCAAGGCCGATCAGAGGCTAACTGGATGCATAGCCACCCTGGGCCGGTTCATATCGAGGTCCCCAAACAAGAGACATCAGTTCTTCTCATTATTGAAGAAGAAGAATAACTTCTCTTGGAACAAGCTTTGGAAGAACTCAAACAGTACCTTTCGAGTCCACCATTGCTCCATAGTTCGAAGGCGGACGAGCAGTTGTACCTTTACTTGGCGGTATCCGAGGTAGCGATAAGTGGAGTCCTAGTCTTGGAAGAGGAAGTTACGCAATTTCCTGTTTACTATGTTAGGAGAACTCTAGGCGAGGCCGAGACAAGGTATCCTCACCTGGAAAAATTGGCTTTCGCTTAGTTGAGCGCCTCTAGAAAGTTAAAACCGTATTTTCAATGCCACTCTATATGTGTCGTAACTTCTTACCCACTAAGGAACATTATGCAAAAACCTGAGCTCTCGGGCCGGTTGGCCAAATGGCCGTAGAAATTAGAGGGTACGATATCGAATATCGACCCAAACCATCATCAAATCATAAGTTTTGGCAGATTTTGTGGCCGACATTACGCCGGCTTAAAACCCGAAGTCGAAAAGGAATTATTGTTAACCTTGGGGACTTCCTCAGGAATCTGGACCCTTTTTACGGACGATGCCTCGAACGCAAAGGGGTCAGGACTCGGCATCATATTGAACCCGCTTACGGGTAACGTAGTTAGGTAGTCTATTAGAATTGTGAAATTGACTAACAATGAAGCCGAGTATGAGGCCATGATTTCAGGTCTCGAATTGGCTAAAGGCCTTGGGGCCGAGGTGGTCGAAGTTAAGTGCGATTCCCTCCTTGTGGTAAATCAAATCAATGGGACGTTTGAAGTAAAGGAGGAACGAATGTGAAGGTATTTAGACAAATTGCAGGTAATGTTGCATCAATTCAAGGAATAGACCCTACAATACGTGCCCCGAGATCAAAATAGATGATGCTCAGGCTAACTTGGGGTAATCGGTTGATGACGATGAATTCAGCTCAGGAATAGTCATACAGCTCATGAAATCGCTAGTGGAGGAAGATCATACCAAAATAAACTGGACAAGTTTAACTTGGGATTGGAGAAACAAATACATAGACTATGAGAAGACTAAGAAGTTGCTCTCGGATCCTAAAGAATCGAGAGCTCTACGCACGAAGGTAGCTAGGTTCAACCTGTCCGAAGGGACCCTATTCAGAAGAACATTCGACGGCTCGCTCGCCATATGCTTGTGGCCTGGAGATACCGATTATATCTTGAGAGAAGTTCACGAAGGCACCTGCCAAAACTATTTGGGGCAGAATCTTTGGTTAGGAAGATAATCAGGGCCCGCTATTACCAGATCAACATGGTGAAAGATGCAAAGGACTTTGTACGAAGCTGCGATGGTTGTCAAAGATACGCATCGATGATCCATCAACCCAGAGAGCTACTCCATTCGCTCTTGTCCCCATGGCCGTTCATGAAATGGGGAATGGACATCATTGGTCCCCTGTCGTGGGCACCTGGTAAGGCTCAATTCATATTGTTTATGACCGATTATTTCTCTAAATGGGTCAAAGCTCAAGCATTCAAGAAAATCCAGGAAAAAGATTTGGGACCACATAATATGCCGGTTCGGGATACCGGCCGAGATCGTGTGTGATAATGGGAAGCAATTCATCGGCAGCAAGGTAAACAAGTTTTTCGAAGACCATAGGATTAAAAAGATACTCTCCATACCCTATCACCCTAGTGAGAATGGTCAAGCAGAATCTACAAACAAGACCATACTCCAAAACTTGAAAAAGATGCTGACCGATGCCAAAAGGAAGTGGAAGGAAATTATGTTGGAAGTCATGTGGGCGTACCGTACTGTAATGACCTGACCGGTCGTTTTGAGAATTTGCACTTCGCTCGCCAGTTCTTGGGCATGACTAGCCCCGTATGATGTATTATGACTTATGTAAATCGCCAGTATTAGTTTTCAGGATAATCGGAATAGATTTAAAAGAATAATTCTCAGCTTGAAGCTTTAAATTTGAAAGGTTTGATCAAGTTTTGAATTTTTAGTATTCGATCTCAGATTTGGATTTTTATGATTGGTTAGCTCCAATAGGTGATTTTGGACTTAGGAGTGTGTCTGGAATGTATTTTGGAGGTCCGTGGTAGATTTAATCTTGAATTGGCGAAATTGGAAATTTGGCGTTTCCGATCGGCAGTGGAAATCTTGATATAGAGGTCGGAATGGAATTCCAAAAATTTGAGTAGGTCTGTTGTGTCATTTGGGACATGTGTGCAAAATTTCAGATCCTTCGGGGGCGATTTGAGAGGTTTCAGCATCGTTTGTGGAATGTGAAAGTTTATAAGTTCTTAGGCTTGAATCCGTGGTTGATTCGGTGTTGTCTTGAGTGATTTGAAGGCTCGACTAAGTTTGAATGATGCTATGTGGTTTTTCGGTATGTTTGGTTAAGGTCCCGAGGGCCTCGAGATGGTTTTGAGTGGTTAACGGGAAGTTTGGAATTTGAGTTATGTTGCAGATTTTGTTGTTCCTGTCATTTCTGCACCTACGAATTGGGGACCGCAGGTGCGAGGTCTGCAAAAGCGGTTATGTAGCGCAGGTGCACAGTAGAGGTCGCAGGTGCGGTTGGGTCCCCGCATATGTGATGACCGCAGGTGCGGTTAGGCAACCGCAGAAACGAAAATGCCTTTTAATAAAATTCCGTAGAAGCAGAGGATTTTGTGTAGATGCGGCCCCGCAGATGCGTAATGGGGACCGCAGATGCAAAAGTGCTAGGCAGAGTGTATATAAAGGCTCCTTCGCGAATTTTTGGTCATTCTTCACCATTTTTGGCTGGGATTTGAGCTTTGGGCAGTGATTTTCAAGAGGAATCAAGGATTTTCAATGGGTTAAGTTACTTGGGCTTTATTATTTGTGTTTATGATGATTTTTTCATTGTTTAATCATGATATTAGTGGAAATTAGGGAAGAAAGTTGAGGGATTAGGGCTTGAAATTGGAGAGTTTAAATTGGGGATTTGAGGGACCATTTGAGGTCCGATTTTGATGATTTTGGTATGTATGGACTTGGGAGTGAGAGGAGTTTTTAGTTTTGTGACTTTTGTTGGATTCCGAGATGTGGGCCCGGGAGGGGGGGGCGGGTTTGAACAAATTCAGGATTTTTGATCTAATTTGATAATTTTCGTATGGGTTTCATTCCTTTAGCGCATATTGATGATAATATACTAATTTTGGTTAGAGTCGGAGCATTTGGAGGCTGAATCGAGAGGCAAGGGCATCGCGGGCTAGAGTTTGGCTTGGCTTGAGGTAAGTAATGCTTCCAAACTTAGTTCTAAGGTTTCGAAACCCCGAACTATATGTTCTATGATTACTATTTAGGTAACGCAAATGCTAAGCGACGGGCCTGTGGGTGTGCACCGTGAGAATCGTGGCTTGGATCATTTCATGGCACTGCTTACTGACTCTTTCTTGCTGATATCTGTGTTGTAATTATGTGATTAAGTTAATGAGCTGTAAATTATGCTAATTATCATGTTAAGGCTTGGCCAATACCGTTGAGACCCGAGAGGTCGTTTCTTGCTGTCATATCATTAGTTTCATTGATATTCTGCACTTAGTCCTGTTTATGCATATTATATCATGCGTTAGTCTCAATTATTGTTATTTGACACATCATATCATTGTCCGGGCTAGTATCATGACATTTTGAGTCCGTGGGTATGAGACTGGAGAGTGATGACTAAGTGAGGCCGAGAGCCTGATATTGAGTGACAATATGGGATCAGGCTGCATGTCGCAGCGAGATATTGAACATGCCTTCGTTGGCTTATTATAGCACTAGGGCTAAGAAAAGCCCCTCTGGAGTCTTTACACCCCCAGTGAGCCCAGTTGATGATATTGAGGGATAGATCTTCCCTGGACATGGATCTTATCCGAAGTATTTATACTTGGAGATGGATTTTATCCATAGGGCTGGAATGGCCTTCCTCGGTACTGGATGACTATGGTCAGTGATGTGTATATATTCCTGGATGGATCTTCCCTGGACCAAATGGCCATATACAGTACCGAGTGGTTGAGCACTTGTGAGTGGAGGTACACGGAACATTGATCATGCTATCTGTGCATTGGTACATAGATATTTCCTGAGCTTTATACTCCATGCTGTTCAGACTGCATTTATTTAATGTTGATTTTCTTTACTTGAACTGCAAGCATATTTACTTTTCTGTACAGTTTAATTTGTATTACCTGCTGAGGTTTGGTTCGTCACTACCTGTCAGTCCATAGTTTGGACTTGTTACTTATTGAGTTGGTGTACTCACATTACCCCCTGCACCTTGTGTGCAGATCTAGGTATCTCGGGTCACGGTAGCGGTTGCTGGTCATATCGGTTGTGGACTTTCCTTGGAGATAGCGAGGTAGCTGCCTGGCGGTCACAATTCCGCCTTCTCCTTCCTTATCTTCCTCTTAGTATATTGTTGGATATTCTGAGACTATGTTAGTCTTGTTTATTTCGAACATGTGTAGTATTTTGCTCATGACTTAGTGACACCCGAGGTCGGGCTTGTATTTTTCCACTTTGTTAAACTTGATTTTATATCTTCATCGGATTTCTGTTGAAAAATGATTTTTCCTTAAGTTTTAAATAAAAATGTGGTTTGTTTTGGAAATGAGTTGGCTGGTCTGATTTCACGATGGGCGCTATCACGACCGGATCGGTTTTAGGGTCGTGACAAGTTGGTATCAGAGCCTAGGTTACATAGGTCTCATGAGTCATGAGCGGGTTTAGTAGAGTCTCGCGGATCGGTATAGAGACGTTTGTACTTATCTTCAAGAGGTTACAGAACCTTTAGGAAATAAACTTCACATTCTTGAATTCTTATCGTGCGTCATTGATTCAGCTTGAAGCTTAATTCCTTGACTTCCTTCCACGCATTCGTATGCACGCATGAGCGCTCGGTATCAGTTGTGCATCGACGGCTTGTGATCCCCTGATCGAAGGGCGAGATGTGATTTTTGTGTGTTGATGTTGGGGCCAGTCTGGAGGACTTGAGGCCGGGTTTTGCATATAGTTTGAGCGCTGAGGTGTTGATTATGTGGGCACGTGCTTCTAGATTTATATGTTCGGTAGTGTCCCTATTAGTGGAAGTGATGACTGGATGGCTATGTGATGAGTATGATGTGACTGCGAGATGTTTTCATATGATTTAAATGAGACGAGAAGGGTCTACTTGAGGGTAGAAAGAACTATTTAGTGCTTGATTTCCATCGCGATTTGATGTATAGCCCCGAGATATGGGTGTGTGAAGGATCTTTTCATGTGGTCTAGTTGGGAATGGAGTAGATTTCATGTTACGATATGAGTTCAAACTCAGGAAGATTTGGTAATTGTGTGATGTTTATAGCGGTGGAAGGGTATAAAGAGAAGTTAGTTTGAGGCAGAGCAGGTGGGTTATCTCCTGCAGAGTGTTTTGAAGTTGTGTGATCCCTATGTTGTTTGTTGAAAGTTCTCTTTTACCAGTGAATTATATGTGTTGCAGTTTGAGTTTGGATCGCGTATGAGAGTTGTCTTGACTGTTACGAGGATGAATGTGAGACTTGCAGATGATTTGAAGTACTAGATGGTTTGTGTTGCACGAACTTATGAAGGATTTAGTTTAACCTCACCATGGTATTATGGTAGTAGTAGAGTGTGGGAATTGTGAGTTCTGTGTGTTTTGACCTATGGCTTTGAGCCAAGTGGGGGAGTCCGCTATTGATTATTTGATTGTACGGTTATGTGTTCTATTGGTTTCGGTTTGAGGTATACTAGTGAATCAGTTGTGGCTTGTAGGGGTTGAGATCGAGGATGGCTTGAGTAAAGGAAAATTTGGATAAAGGTTGTGTTATGCTTTTATGGGTGAATGAGAATTACAGAATGACTTGAGTTATTATTAGTGAAGGATGTACGGTGCATAGAGCAGGAATTTGTTTGGTTGCATTAAGGTGGGGTGACTTCCATAGGTGTTGCTGTTCTAATAGGCACAGGTCGTTCGATTCTGTTGATCATTTTAATTGAAACCTGAGTAGAGTGGATGACTCCCGAGGATGGTTTTAATGGATTCAAGACTTATATGTAATAATTGGAGATCTTTAGGAGGGGTATTTGGCCAGAAACTGAGGTTTACATTGGAGGGTGTCAAGACTTGTGGCATTTCTATATCATTATGGATTATACACATCAGTATCAGGAAGGTGAAGGTAATGGCTTTAGATTCGTAGGAAGTCTCTTCAGGATAAGTATTTTGAATGTGATACTTTGGGGAATATTTAAGAGAGTATTCAGCGGTTTATTTGCCTTAGACGGTGTGGTTTCATGCTTGAGTCTTGTGTGGTGAGTCTGGGTTGAGGATTGCGGTATTATGGCAATGGGAAATATCAATTTGAAGGAAATTTAGAAGTAACTTGGATAAATAGGACAACTTAGTAGTAGGCCGAATCGACATGGTAAGGGATATGATTAGTTCTTTGGGTGCTTATGAGATAATGAGTTTCTACAGGTGTTTTGTGGCAATGCTCTTGGGTTTTTGGTGACTTGCGTAGCTTGGTTGAGTTAGAAGGATTCAGTCCTAATGGTTTGGTTTTGTGCAAATGGAATTCAAAGAGTTCGTGATGGTTTCTACCACGGTTAGAGATGTATAATTTCTACTAGAGTGAGGAGCATGTGATGTATAGCAATTTTCTTCTAGATTGGATCGAATGGGAAAGTTCTTGGCTAGTGAAGTACGTAGTTGCTTGTAGCTCGGAATGGATTATGAAGTTCTCATTTTGTCATAGGATGGCATGGTATATGCGGTATGTTGTGTAGGGTTGAGATTTGCATGTGTGAGGTCACAATTCGGTTCTGGAATGGAGGACATAAGTTCTTATGCAGCATAGGCAGTTTCAGATGACTAGGTAAATGATATCACTAATTGGTGCGGCTTGATGAGGGTATACATTTCAGAAAGGGCAATGTGTTTGAGTTAAGGATACTTCATTAGTATTGCGGCACTCTCCTATTTGATTGACTGTTGATATTCGAGGTTGCTTGGTGGCAAAGAAGAATTATTGGAGTATCCCTCGTAGAATTACTGGGTATTAGAGGTGAGTTATATATTCGGACGGTGGAATCGGGATCAGATATGGTGATTCGTGTGCTATATGGATTTGGAGACCGGGAGTTCTCAAAAATAGGTTATATTGTGGCTGTGGATCACATGTACCAGCCTTGTATGGTGACTATCGGGGGTTTGGAGACCCGGGTGGATCCTCATTATTACAAAAAGGTCTTTGGCGGCAATTAGGTAATTGCCACTAATGTATTATTTAAGCTAAAATATTAGCGGCACATGACCATTAGCCAGTAAAAGATATATTTTTAACGACAATAAAAAACAATTTCCACTAAAAATCCCTAATTGAATTATATTTTTTATTAATTTAACTTTCCCTTCGTACAATCTTTCCCTCCAATTTTTTGGGACAATAAATTACATTCTCTCCAATTAGAAAACCCTACAATTTAAAAAACAATAGGAAAATCTAAACCCTGTAATTAGAATGATACAGAACGATGCTTGTAATTAGAACGATACAGAAGAACGATGGAAAACCTGCGCGTTAACAGCATCGCTGCAAAAGCGTCCGCCCTGCCACGGTCTCCGGCCATCCCAGGTCATTCTCGATCGACTTATATATAATTTTGGGTTGATGCTGCTCGATTATTATCAGTCTTCTCTGTCAATCTTCTCCCTCTCATTCGTCTTCAACTTCAGTTTTATGTAGGTTTCAAGAATTATTGCAGAAAGCCTTTGTCTCCTTTAGTTTCTGCTCTTAATTGGCAGAAGTTTTTGCTTAACAGGTTCCAATTTTGATTTTTGATTTTTGATATCCAACTACGGCCTTTTGGGATTAGCGAAAGTATAGCCTTTTCTATTTACTAAGTCGTTTGTGATATTTGGTTGTTGTTAGATTGATAGTCGATTGATTAAATTGATTCCTCCTCTGTTACTCTCTTGTTTTTGAATTGGTTCCTCTGTTTTCAAGGATAATGTTATTTTTGTGATTTTTCAGAAATTTTCTAAGTGTCAGTTGATGCATATTGATGTTTTAGTTGAATACCGGTAGTCGAGATATGAATTCAACCATGTTCAAACTTTTTGCCCAAGTATGATATATATATTACTCTATTGTTAGTTGGTGATATATATATTACTCTATTGTTAGTTGGTGATTTAGTGCATTATTAGGCTTATTACTGATTTTTACCTCATTACAAAGAAGAGTTTTAGCGGCTAAAAGGTTCGCAAAATATTTTGCAACTGGTTAGTTTGTCCGCGTGAAGGTATGAAATGATCAGAATAATCTTTTACTTATATTTGAACACTAAAAGTATCTATTCGAAGTGAAATCTGGAAAAAAAAAATAGTAGTATCGAATAACTGAGAATAGATAGAATAGAAGAATGAGATAAACGAGTATATACAGAACTTTGTTCTTTGTTGTACAATAATTTATTCATGATAAAATTGATTGATTTGCATTCTCTTAAATCTGTATTTTCCGCTTCAACTTGCCTTTTCTCATTAGTCCGAACATCTGCTACATTAAAATGATTTCCAGATTTATCTAGCACATGTAATGCAGCTTCAGGTTACACCTCTGTTTTCAACTCACGTCCATCAATATTCCATATAATACCTTTGTTTTCAACATTTAGTTGTTGCAAAAATTACCCCAAAAGTATATTTTATGATTTATATCTGAATTCGTTTAATGCAATGGATTAATGTTCAGTAATTTTGGTAGTTTGAATGTTATCTATTAGGGAGATGATCAGGAAGACATTTCCTGTTATGCCTTCCTTGTGGGATCAATACTTGACATCTGGTACTAGACTGATTTAGTGTATGATATGTTATGTTATGGATTGGGCCTATTTCTTTTAGGAGTCCTAAGTGTTATGTATCATTTTCACTGTTCGCGGCTTTTCGCGGATGATTATTTTATATATTTGAACTACATTTTTGTTAATTCCTCCTTTTTACTAATGAATTTTTAGCTCTTGCAGCAATTATACAAAAGATAAGAATATCTTTGTTACACCCCATATTTTCGTACATGAAAATACGCCATAAATAAATTAATGAGAACCCGGAAGTGAGATGTCACGTCTCCCAGTATTACATTACGGTGATGTCACATTTCGCAATATTAAGTTACAACGATGTTGCACCCTGAAGTATTGTACGTTAAAGATTTCGTTTTTAGTTAACCGACGTAGAATCGAGAATGAGATCATCTTGACGTTAACGTACTTACGCTATTTATAACAAGCAATAAACAAGTGTTATGAAGGATAAAAGGGTACTCGGATTAACGAAAACAAGTTTTGTTAGAAGTTGCCAATTTGGAATAAAATATGGGTCAAGCGATAATACCCGATAATTATGAACTAGTACCATGCAAGGTACCATATGACCACGGTAGTATAATATATAAGGTATATATGAAGTATTTAAAAATAAATAGAATTTTAAGTAATTTATAATAATTTTTAAATTATGCGGGTAATAGATTAATTACCGGGTAACGAAACATTACCCGGTTAACTAATAAGTGGATAAAAATTTATAATTATTTCCAAGTCCATAACGTGGCAGCCAATACAAAAACAACAAAATGACTCATGAACCAAATTGAAAGGTGGCAACAAATCTGTACACGTGATTCCATGCACCAAAGATTATAATTCCTAAATTCTTTGATGGCCACTAATTTTATTAGTGACTTTGTGATAGGCAAAGTAGGAATCAATTATAATAATTTAGAAATTCTAGTATTGTACTTCTGAAACAGATAATCTCCAATCAAGGATTGTTGCTAAAGCATTGCCGTAAATATAGGGATCCGTCTTCTTCAAAAAAACAATAATTTTTGTCTATGGCTTAATGTCTCACTTCACGTATTGGGTCTATGGAGAAACTTTTGTGGGTTCCAGTCTTAGATCTCAGCAACAACCAACTTCAGTCATTTGAAAATGCAACTAGCTCTTTAATATGCTAATACAAGAACGTGGAAATGGTTAGAACGATTAGATATCTCTTTCATGGATTAAAATAACACACGATGGAGCATTTAATTTCCTAGCATCTTAAGTTAACGTGTGATTTTGCGATACTAAGGGACCAAGAATATCATACGGATATTCCACACTCCACGTATGTTAAGGCTAAGCTCTTCTTTCATTTGGCATGATCTCGTCATTACATTCATATCCCAGAATTTACGTATATTTTGCTAGTCTCGCAAATTGCATATATTTTTCTAGTGTTGTAAGTTATAATATTCTCCTTATCGGGATTTCATATTCAGTTGAGTATTTTCTTCTTCTAGTCAAGAGAGCAGAGAAGTTACATATGTACAGTATTAAAAGTATTTTCATTACCATCGAGCTATAATCGATGGGCAGGCCCCTATTGGGCAACCTCTGATCAGATGGTAAGTTATATACCGAGCCTACTGTGGCCGAGCGTGTATGAGCAAGCCCAGTTGGTCAAGATACAAAGCCTAGTATGGCCGACTGTCTATGAGCGAGCCTACTACGATAGAGCAGTTATATATATACCGAGCCTACTGTGGCCGAACGCTTATGAGCGAGCCCAGTTGGTCGAGATACAGAGCCTAGTATGGCCGAGCGCTTATGAGCGAGCCTACTATGGCAGAGCAGATATATATATATATATCGAGCCTTAAAGGGCCGGACAACTATTTTAATTACTATATTGAGAGAATTGAGTCAGTATCAGCAGGTAAGCATATCTTCAGATTATCTTTGACTTCCAGCTACTTGCAGTTATTATATTATCAGTTCAGTTTCAGCTTTCAGTATATTGCCTTACATACTCAGTACATTATTTCGTACTGACGTCCCTTTTCTGGGCGTGCTGCATTTCATGCGTGCAGGTTAGACAGACAGACGAGTAGGCCTCTTCAATAAGTGTTGCCCGAGCTCAGCTTGATCGGAAAGCTCCATGCCTTTCGGAGTTTTCGGGTCTAGATCCTTATGTATATCTTGTATATATATGTATATATGTCATGAGTAGGTCAGATAGTCGTTCCGATCACAGTTAGGGGTGTTCACGGTTTGACGAAAAATCGATCCAAACCGAATCAAACTGATTAAGTAAACCGATATTTTTCTTCATTTGAATTGGTTTTGGTTTTAAATTTTAAAAACTGATAATATTTGGTTTGGTTTTGGTTCTATTTTAAAAAATCAAAAAATAAACCGAACCAAACCGACTAATTATATACAAAATGTAATAATTATTTATATACAATATAATATCTTTTGTAAATAATTTTAAATATTTTATGCATTTTAATTGTTATTTTCAGTTTTGGTTTATCCTTTTATATCTTAAAAGATTGCCCAAGCCCAAAATAATAGGACTCGACCAATTTTCTTTTCATTAAGAGACTCTAATTGTCTAACTCTCCGCACATACTTTTACCTAACAGAATAGTTTAAAAAACCACCACAAGAGTAAAGAAAGCAAATTCAAATTGCAAGACAACAATGGCTAAAGCTTGAGAAAGCAAACTTTTAGTTTGTTTTTTGTTCATTCTTTTCATATAAATAGGTAAATAAACTTTCAGTTCTGAAAGAAATATATAAGAAAAGCATAAATTAGCAAATTATTTTCATATTGTTGTCTAGCATTGTTTTACTATTATCGACTTATCATTAGCTTACTAAGAATCGAAAAACCGAACTAAACCGAACCAAACCAACAACAATCAAACCGATGGTTTGTATTTAATTTGGTTTGGTTTGGTTTTAAAATTTTAAAAACCGATTAAATTGGTTTGGTTTTGGTTTTAATAAAAAACCGGCCAAATCGAACCGTGAACACCCCTAATCACAGTATATTCATTAGTAGAGGCTTGTAGACATATCTTGTCAGTTAGTGCAGTATGTTGGGCTTTCAAGCCTTGTATGTATATTTGGTTGGTTTGTAAGTTGTAATAAATATGACGGCCTTGTTGGCCAAGCTTTATATTCATATTTAGTCAGCATTCATTGTCATCTTGCAATGTGGCCCATGGCCAAAAGTATGACATCATATGTTTAGATTCCCTTAGTTGCAAGTTGGTATGCAAGGATAGGTAAGGCACCGGGTGCCGATCTCGCTCCCCCAAGCTCGGGACATGACAAAAGTGGTATCAGAGCAGTTCTGTCCTAGGGAGTCTACAAGTCGTGTCTAGTAGAGTCTTGTTTATGGGTGTGTCGTGCACCACACTTATAAGCAAGAGGCTACAGGGCATTTAGGATTGTCACTCTTTCTTCTTACTCTAGATCGTGTGGTAGAGCTCACTTATAAGAATCCAAGTTCCGAAATTCAATTTTATTCGTATTAAGACGATACCTATATCCAGAAAGAAGGTTTTGAAAGAGAGATAGTTGTGGAAGAGCAGAGTCATAGGAATTGGATTCTTGTATGATGCCTACGATAAATAAATGTGAGGTCTTTAGCAGATCATGAGTGTGTTGAAAGGTGTAAGCCTCTTGATAAGGGACCTTAAGGCAAGAATATTTATCCACCTTTATAGTAAAAAATAATGCTTTTAAGAAGTAAAAGAAGCAAAGATGAAGAAGGGTATGAGGCGCCCAGTTAATGGAGGTTAACAACGTTTATAATGAGGCAGAGGAACATAAGATTTTCGAGTTATATTCAACAGTAACAGAGGTATATACAATTGGTCGCACCCATTCCAGATATGCCCTATGGGGATTAATAGAAGTAGTATAAGAAGATATGATAGATGAATTGTTTGTGTTAGTTGACATTTCCGAAGGATATTGCAAGTATGCTAGTAGATCTCCTTGTGATACACCTAGATGGTGCACCCTAAAATATTAAAGCTAGATATGAGCACTTCTAGCCTTGAAGGAATAAATATTATCTTAGTGTGGATCCCACCCCAGTAAAGAAAGAATGCTAGGCAATTGAAAGAGCAAAGGGATGGAGCAAGGGGATCCAAAGGCAAAAGAAAGTTTTGTTCGAGTTTTTAGAATAAAGCAGTAGACATAGATAATTAGCGGGAGATGAGAATAGAGTTAATGAAGCATTATGAGTAAGATATGATACACAGATGTTAATGGTATGTCAAAAAAAATGATGACAGTATTACAGAATTTACAGTCAAGTGAGGGGAAAGACAAAAGATGACAGGCCTTGAGACAATGAAAGAATATAGGCCATAAAGTCATATCCTCACTTCGAGAAATAAGTTCGCAACTCTGACGCAATCACCAAAAGGAAAAGTTAGACCCCAGAGTAATAGAAGCCAGTATGGATTGGTGAACAAGATAAACTAAACATGAAATAGAGATTGAGTGAGTTCATAATAATCGGCATCATAAGAATTTCATATCGTATTCCGGCAATAATAGGACGGACAACAGAAGAAGGTTCATGAGAAATTTAGAGGATTTTCATTCAAGAAGTCACTTCCCTAAAGCAAGCAATGTTAGCAAAGTTAAGCTTAAGGGACTATATGTACTAGTTACATTAACTGTCACCCTCGCGAGTAAAGGGATTTGTCATCCTTGGTACAGAAGGAATGTCGTAAGGTGAGTAAGGGTCGTTGATGACGTGAAAGGATATCAAAGATGAAGAAAAAAACATCTGTAGGAAGGTCGTCATAGCTCCAAGTCTTAGTACTCCTCTAAAGGGGGAAATATGGAATGATAAAGGAAGGATGCGATAAAAACGAATAAGGAATTAGATTACACTTATTTAGCTCCTATGTACATGCTATAATTCTAGAACATTATGCCAACACGACGTCAATGAGAGGAAGTAAGAGTCCCTACCCGAGATGTTATTAATAAAAAAGGAGTCGGTGCGAGGCATAAGTTAAGACAAAGGAAATATCCAAGAATGATTTCGCGGAATATTGACATGAGAGTGGGCTAACGAGTAGTTAGTAGTTGATTCAGGAAGAGCCTAGTCACGACTAGAGAAGAAGTTAAACACAAATCAGCAGATCATGCAAGATAAATGTAGTAAACTCCAGCATAGAGAATTCAGCCCCGCAGTTATGACATTGTAATACTTGAGATATATTCATATAGTAGTTGGAGAAGTTAAAAAGGTACTATATGAGTGTTACGGGGATAAAAGAATGTTCCACTGGGAAGGCAGTCAAGATATCAGTTCAGAAGCAACCATACAAGCACAAGGACATGGAAGTAAGCAACTACAGATGATTATAGGCAAGTAAGGACATAAAAAAAAGTCCATAATAAGCTCACAACTTTATGAGAGTCAAGGGTTCTCTCTAAATACTACAATGAAAGACTAGCTGAGGAGATAAGAAAGAATACTTCAACCTAAGCACAACAAACTAGAGAGGAAATGGTCGTGTAACAACAATCTCGTAACAACATTGTAAGCATCCCAAGGAAAATGGCACCTACCGTGGCTAATGAACGGAAAGTAAGAATAAAACTAATACTCAAGATCATATGAGTTGTATGAAAACTCTGGCAAGTGTGGGCACTAAGATAAGCTAAGTAAGGATACAACAAGGGGAAGAAAAACCAGGAAAAGTAATTGCACACGTTTAAAGAAAGCTGAGATGGAATGAAAGGAATTATTCAATCAATGATCTTGAGTTACTACGTTATGGATACACTCAAGAATTTGTAGCATTATCCAGGCTGACCAGGCAGCATATTTGTTGATTATCATACAACCATAGAAGACTCCAATATAAGTTAAAAGAAAGAATTGAGCCCAGGACATAGACAAAGGATTGAATTGTTAGAAGATTGCACCATGGATATCCCTCAATGCCTATGAAAGGCTAAAGTAATAACCAATACCATGAGCCATAAATCGGAAGATAGCTTAAGCCTACGTAAAGGCTAATCAGAAGGAAGAGGAAACTAAAGAATTACATCACCTAAGTAAATCAGGAGTCTGATTATTGGACCTAGAAAAATTATAGAAGTGTGCTTGAGAACATGACAGAATCGCTCTTAATATTAGACTTTCAAGAGAAATAACACAACGACCATAATCTATAATGTCTCTACAAGGAAGCCAGTTAGAAGAAGTACCAGCATCATAAGAAGTCAGTACGAATCTCCCACCAGATTGTGTATGCACCATAGGTGCGAGTATTATAATAGAGCTTCAAGTTATGGATGTGAATTACACCTAGGTGGAAGGGAGGTTATGAAAGAGATAGAAGATATGATCCGAGAGTTTAAGGTAAGTAAGGTAAAGGTGAACAATGTACGAGATACCTAAAGGCAGAAGATCGTGAATAGTCCATACTTCAGATAGAAGGCTATAAGCACAGGGGTTCAATATCCAGGAATAATAGCAGCGACGTCAGTAGCATATCTTCCAGCCTATGGTCTAGGTATCGAAAAGCCTGATTATGAGAGTAAAGGATAGTTAGAGACGATGTGATGTCTCGCTTGATGTTCCAGAACAACATAAGAAAATATATGGTGCAAGCAAGTTGAAGGAAGGCCGCGGATAGAATAAATAGATATGTATAGATCCCAAGCTAAAGTATAGTAGAGCGACAAAGTTTTAATGAAACATGAATAAGGATGAGGAAAGGCAAGTGGAAGGGTGACGAGAACGGATAAGTCCTCGGGATTGAAACCCATGAAAACAAGAAAGCTAATGGTTTCTCTAAGTTATAAAAAGTTCAGTATAGCCTGAATGAATTCAAAGGAGTCTAAGACTAATAACATTCAGAAGAAATAGAATGTTGCCCTATTAATAGAATGAAGGTGTAATTATTATAGAAGAAAAAAAATAACGTTTGGGCCTTCGATTGAGTAATGATCTGCTGAATAAAAGAAAGGGATCTCATGAATTGGACAGGATTAAAATACCCACGCAAGCTAAATCACATTAGGATACCATGAGATACGGTTATGAAAGCAGGGTATCACCCCAGGTGGATCAATCTAATCATTTCAGATGTTCCCCAATAAAACGTAAATCCTAGCAACAATATTACATAAAAGTTTAAGTTATCAGGGGTGGATTATGGATTAAAATTGAGGTGAATCAACAATGGATGGATAAAAGTTATAAAGTATGAGAAGAGATTAGGCCGTCATTCTTAAGATGAACAGTAATGTGAAAGCATTAGAGGACATAGATTTATACGTATGGGATAAGCAAAAAAAGTAACCTGAAATTTGGTAGCAGACCTCAGTAATGAGAAGTCGAGGTAAGAGTTATGGTATAGTATGACCTATGTAGATGCAGTAAAGTCATACAAATGGATAAATAAGATATAGCAATATTCGTAAGTTTGACAAAAAGTGAAGAACTTCAGGATTGGTTAAAAACTAGAGAAAAAGGAGAGGAGAGTCGCATAAGCACACTTATAAGGTCAGTATCGTAGAAGCTGCATGATGGGAGGTAGCAACAGTTATGAGATTGGAAGGAATTTGATCACAAGTCATGGCATGGGAAAGAGGCCTAAAAGGGGGGAATACCCTGGCCTTTGGAATTATTCGCAGAACAGTTGCCTAGATGGCAAGAGGACTACTAAAGTATTCATAAGAGCTATGGGATATGAGAACGATAAGCGCATCAAGCAACATTCGAGGACGAATGTTCCAAAGAGGGGAATGATGTTACACCCCATATTTTTGTACATGAAAATATGCCATAAATAAGTTAATGAGAACCTGGAAGTGAGATGTCACGTCCCGCAGTATTACATTACAATGATGTCACATTTCACAATATTAAGTTACAACGATGTTGCACCCTGAAGTATTGTACGTTAAAGATTTCGTTTTCAGTTAACCGACATAGAATCGGGAATGAGATCATTTTAACGTTAACGTACTTATACTATTTATAACAAGCGATAAATAAGTATTATGAAGGATAAAGGGGTACACGGATTAACGAAAACAAGTTTTGTTAGAAGTGGCCAATTTGGAATAAAATATGGGTCGAGCGATAATACCCGATAATTATGAACTAGTACCATGCAAGGTACCATATGACCACGGTAGTATAATATATAAGGTATATATGAAGTATTTTAAAAATAAATAGAATTTTAAGTAATTTATGATAATTTTTAAATTATGCGGGTAATAGATTAATTACCGGGTAATGAAACATTACCCGGTTAACTAATAAGTGGATAAAAATTTATAATTAGTTGGAAGCCAATACAAAAACAACAAAATGACTCATGACCCAAATTGAAATGTGGCAACAAATTTGTACACATGATCCCATGCACCAAAGATTATAATTCCTAAATTCTTTGATGGCCACTAATTTTATTAGTGACTTTGTGATAGGTAAAGTAGGAATCAATTTTAATAATTTAGAAATTCTAGTATTGTACTTCTGAAACAGATAATCTCCAATCAAGGATTGTTTCTAAAGCACTGCTGTAAATATAGGGATCCGTCTTCTTCAAAAAAAACAATAATTTTTGTCTATGGCTTAATGATCTCTCACTTCACGTATTGGGTCAATGGAGAAACTTTTGTGGGTTCAAGTCTTAGATCTCAGCAACAACCAACTTCAGTCACTTGAAGATGCAACTAGCTCTTCAATATGCTAATACAAGAACATGGAAATGGTTAGAACGATTAGATATCTCTTTCATGGATTAAAATAACACACGATGGAGCATTTAATTTCCTAGCATCTTAAGTTAACGTGTGATTTTGCGATACTAAGGGAATACGGTGCAATATTTCCAAGAATATCATACGGATATTCCACACTCCAGGTATGTTAAGGCTAAGCTCTTCTTTCATTTGGCATGATCTCGTTATTACATTCATATCCCATAATTTACGTATATTTTGCTAGTCTCGCAAATTGCATATATTTTTCTAGTGTTGTAAGTTACAATATTCTTCTTATCGGGATTTCATATTCAGTTGAGTATTTTCTTCTTCCAGTCAAGAGAGCAGAGAAGTTACATATGTACAGTATTAAAAGTATTTTCATTACCATTGAGCTATAATCGATGGGCAGGCCCCTATTGGGCAACCTCTGATCAGAGGGTAAGTTATATACCGAGTCCACTGTGGCCGAGCGTGTATGAGCGAGCCCAGTTTGTCGAGATACAGAGCCTAGTATGGCCGAGCACTTATGAGCGATCCTACTATGGCAGAGCAGTTATATATATACCGAGCCTACTGTGGCCGAGCGCTTATGAGAGAGCCTAGTTGGTCGAGATACAGAGCCTAGTATGGCCGAGCGCTTATGAGCGAGCCTACTACGGCAGAGCAGATATATATGTATACCGAGCCTTATAAGGCCGGACAACTATTTTAATTACTATATTGAGAGAATTGAGTCAGTATCAGCAGGTAAGCATATCTTCAGATTACCTTTGACTTCCAGCTACTTGTAGTTATTATATTATCAGTTCAGTTTCAGCTTTCAGTATATTGCCTTACATACTCAGTACATTATTTCGTACTGACGTCCCTTTTCTGGGGGCGCTGCATTTCATGAGTGCAGGTCAGACAGACAGATGAGTAAGCCTCTTCAATAAGTGTTTCCCGAGCTCAGCTTAATCGGTAATCTCCATGCCTTTCGGAGTTTTTGGGTCTAGAGCCTTATGTATATCTTGTATATATACGTATATATGTCATGAGTAGGTCGGAGAGCCGTTCCGATCACAGTATATCCATTAGTAGAGGCTTGTAGACATATCTTGTCAGTTAGTGCAGTATGTTGGGCTTTCAGGCCTTGTATGTATATTTGGTTGGTTTGTCAGTTGTAATAAATATGACGACCTTGTTGGCCATGCTTTATATTTATATTTAGTCAGCATTCGTTGTCGTCTTGCAATGTGGCCCATGGCCAAAAGTATGACATCATATGTTCAGAGTTCCTTAGTTGCAAGTTGGTACACAAGGATAGGTAAGGCACCGGGTGCCGGTCTTGCTCCCCCAAGTTCGGGGCATGACAATCTTTAACGCCATGGACAATCCTAGAAATAAAAGATGGATGTATTGTGATAGAGTTAGGAAAGAATATTTAGATGGAGTAGATGATTTTTTAAATCATGCCTTTTCTGATAAACAAGAAGGAGAAAAAATTGCATGTCCTTGTACGGAGTGTGTGCTCATCCATCAAGTAAATCGGGCTATATCATATGATCATCTTGTTATTAATGGTATTATACCATTATATGATACTTGGTTTTGTCATGGGGAGTCTTTAAATGGATCAAACAATGCTCGAGCAAATAACTGTAGCCAGTCAACTCAAAGGAGTAATGATATGAGAGGAATGATACATGATGCATTTGGAGGTATTACACAATTCATGGATACTGACGTTAGTGAAACATGTGGCATAGAGCAAAACTTACAAGAGAGTACGACTCATCCATCTGGAAATCACCCCCATCAAGAGGTGGATAAGTTTGAACGGCTCATGAAGGAGACAAATGAAGAATTATATCCTTGATGTAAGAAGTTTAGCAAACTGTCCTTTTTGCTGCATATGTATCGCACAAAATGCATGTTCAAGTGGTCAAATGAATCTTTTAATGCTCTGCTTGGAATTTTGAAAGATGCATTGCCTGAAGGAGAAAACTTACCTCATTCTTTCTATGAGACCAAAAAGATAGTTGAAGTCTTGGGCTTAAAGTATGAAACACTTCATGCTTGTCCCAACGATTGCATGATTTTTAGGAAAGAGTTCGCTAATAAGAATGTCAATGAATGCAAAATTTGTGGGGCTTCTAGATGGAATAATAATGCTAGAAAAATTCCAGCCAAGGTCCTAAGGTATTTTCCTTTAAAACCAAGACTTCAGAGATTGTTTATGTCTTCAGAAACATCTAAAACAATGTGATGGGATCATGAAGAGCGCAACAAAGATGGAGTTCTACGACATCCTGCAGATTCTGAAGCCTGGAAAAAATTTTGATAGTAAATATCCCAAATTTGCTGGAAATCCACGCAATGTGCACCTAGGATTAGCTTCTGATGGGTTTAATCCATTTGGCACAATGTGAACTGTTCACAGTACATGGCTAGTGATTTTAATGCCATATAATCGTCCACCATGGATGTGCATGAAACAAGGGTTCTTCATACTGTCGTTACTTATTCCTGGACCAAAAGCACCTGGCAATAATATTGATATCTTTTTGCAACCTTTAATAGAAGAGTTGAATGAATTATAGGATGTTAGGGTAGAAACATACTATGCATCTACTAAGGATATATTTCTAATGCGAGCAGCTCTCATGTGGACTATAAATGATTTTCCAGCATATGGTACTCTCTCTGGATGGTGCACTTACAGTCGGTTTGCATGCCCTTCTTGTAACATAAACACTCAATCTAGAAGGCTCAGACATGGGAGAAAGTTTTGTTACATGGGGCATCGACGCTTCTTGAAGTCGGGACACAAATATCGGAATGATGCAAAATCATTTGACGGGACTAAAGAATCAAGGCCTGCACCATGTCCAGTATCTGGGTTACTAGTGCTGAATCAAGTTAAAGATATAAAATTTACTCTCTGCCAGTCAAGCGAAGGGGTAAGTGGGGTCATGAAAAACACATGGAAAAAAGGAGTATTTTTTCGATCTTCCTTATTAGAAGTCAAACTTGGTGCGCCATAATCTTGATGTGATGCACATAGAAAAGAATGTGAGTGATAACTTAATTTATACATTATTGGATCTTGGTAAAAAGTCTAAAGACAACTTAGAAGCTCGATTGGACTTGAAGGAGATGAAAATAAGGCCAAGTTTATGGCCTCAATATCGAGCTAGTAGGAGAGCATATCTTCTAGCTACGTTTTTCACAATGTCTCCGAATGAAAAGGAGTTATTTTATGAAGTTCTACAAAATGCCAAGTTTCCAGATGGCTATGCGTCTAATATCTCACGTTGCTTTCTCAAACGAAAAATATCTGGGCTAAACACTCATGATTGTCATGTTATAATGCAAGAACTTCTTCCTCTTGCCTTGCGGAGATCAGTAGATAAAAGAGTTAGTTCCATTTTAATTGAACTATGCACATTCTTTCGTGTTCTGTGTAGCAAAGAACTAAAACTAGAAGAGTTAAAGTTACTTGAAGAAAATATTCCAGAAACATTGTCTACTATGGAGAAACGTTTCCTCCCAGGATTTTTTACTGTTATAATATACTTGGTTATTCACTTGGCAACCGAGGCTAAACATGCGGGGCCGGTACATTATCGCTGGATGTATCCAATTGAGAGGTATCAAGAATATTACTGAATCTTTATCATATATCTTTAGTTGTTAAATATTATGACATCAAACTAATACCATTATTTTATTTCATAGGTTCTTGGGTACTTTAAAATCATATGTTCGTAATCGTGCATGTCCAGAAGGTTCAATAGCAGAAGCATACACAGCAAATGAGTGTATGGTATTTTGTTCACGATATTTGGAGGGTGGAGATTCAAGGTCTTATTGTTCAAAAAAATGCGGTGATGGGATTGAGCATGAGAATAGTAAAGAAGAATGTCTTTTTCCAATTGTTGGGGAGCCGTACGGTGGAGTAGATGTATTTGAGTTGGATGAGAAAACATGGCTGCAAGCATATCGACATTTTCAATTGTGAGTCAGAAGTGGTTGAGAATTATAAAAAGTAAGTGTTATATTTATTATTTAATATATTTATATTACTTATTTAATTAAAAAATTGATATGTGCGAGTTACATGAATAGGGAACATATTGCTGAAATCAAGAGATCACATCGTAAGCGTCGTGTGACACAACATCAACTTGACTGTGTGCATTTCGATACATTTCATAAGTGGTTCAAGGAGCAAGTAAGTAGTAGGACTAAGTCATTGGTTATGTTAAATTATTGTCCTTGTACAGATATCCACATTTATAGTTGTATCTTCTATTTGGTTAGGTAAATGAGTTGGAAGCCACATCTAAGATCTTAAAAGATGTTAAAGTCCTTGCACAAGGGCCGAGTTACATTGCAAAAAGATTCACTGCATTCGATGTAAATAACGGGTATCGACTTTGAACGAAACAAAGTGAAGAATTCAAAGTGACGCAAAATAGTGGTGTTATGGTCGTTTCAAAGACTAAAAGTTATGCAAGTACACGTGACAATGCTCCAAAGTCTGCAAATATCACATATTATGGCAGATTGAATGATATTGTGGAGTTAAACTACTATGAAAAATTTAAGGTTGTCTTATTTAAGTGTGATTGGGTTGATGTAACTAAAGGTAGAGGAGTTAAGGAAGATGACTTGGGTTTCATACATGTAAATTTCTCACACCTAACAGACTCTGGCATTTGAGAACGTCATGAGCCCTTTATTTTTGCAGAACAAGCTCAACAAGTAATATTTGTACAAGATGCTCAAGATCATGAATGGTTTGTCCCTAGGTTAATTAAACCTCGAGATATTTTTAATATGGGAGAGGAAAATAGTTTGCAGTTTGAGTCATCAATACAGAATGATGCCACTGACTTGGCTCTCTTAGAAAATGCTCATGTTCTCGAAGATGAGTATAATGATTGGGTAAGAAGTGGTGTCGGTGGGATTGTTATTGATACAAACGCACATTCTCAAGCTTCTCTAAATGATGGTGAAGCTAATGTTGAGGGAGGAAATGACATTGAAAATGAATGTGATTCTACATAAGATAGTTGGAACTTATAGAATATTTTTCTTTCAAGTGTTATTTAAGAACTTCTAAGGTTTAGTTATTTTTTTACTTCACAAATTCAAATATTGGATTTTTGAGTGAATTCGTTGTGCTTTTTTTTACCTTATATTGCTTATTGTATCCATTAAATTGTGATATGATAAGGTAGTATTGTCACGGGATAATGTTTTCGTAGTTAATCAATAACTCTTATATCTAAAACAATATTTATTACAATGTTGTGTTTGTATGCATGAATCGCTAATTTTTTTCACATCTTGAGATAAGGATGATGTTTCCTCTTGCTTTGTATATGACTTGTTGATCTGTTGGATTTAATCTGGTACTAGTATAACTTAATACAACTAGATAATTTCTTTATTTTAGAGAAGGAACTATGCAAACTAGAGGTCGTAAGCGACTGATAATTGAACAAGATGATGATGAAGATGTGCGACCTTATATTGAGCAGTTGATGGATGGTCAAAACCACTCTGCAGCCCAGCCTTATATTGAGCAGTTAATGGATAGTTGAAACTTCTTTGAATATCAAGCACATGATGAGCAATCTAATGAGTTGAATAGTTCTGCTGGTGGCACTGAGGTAAATATTTCTGAACTAAAGGTGAAATATTTATGTTCACTCTCCATGTTTCTAAAACACTACTTATCTTGAATTGGTTTTATACAGTAGGAAAATGGACTACTGCACCTGACCACTATT
The DNA here is from genome assembly GCF_000715075.1 of Nicotiana tabacum. Taxonomy (NCBI): domain Eukaryota; kingdom Viridiplantae; phylum Streptophyta; class Magnoliopsida; order Solanales; family Solanaceae; genus Nicotiana; species Nicotiana tabacum. Next base: position 120,090,655 of record NC_134097.1, on the reverse strand, counting down.
TTTAGATTGAAGTAGGAGCAACTATTAAACACAAAAGATTGTTGTTAACTTTTTCCTCTGTTTCAGTAGGCAATGGGACTAATGATTATTTCGGAGGACTTATAAGCTTCACTGTATGTATTGGAACACTATTTACATTTGGTGTACTAAAGATACTTTTTACCTGTGAAACTAACTGAAATATGAAAGCATCAGGTTTTGAAAAATATAAAAGCATGTTAGCGTCGGGTTAAAAGCATCATATATTATCTAGGTAGCGTGATATGATTGCATCATATAGATGTTTCAATCTCCTTGATGGGTAAATCCAAGATATTTTGAGCACTTACGTCCCTTTATATCAGAAAAGCTAACTGAAAGCTTTTCTGCCTTCGGTTGACTTGGCAAAGATATTAGTCTGTCAACTTCTTCTTCTCCCTTGTAATTGGTGGCGTTCACAATACATACTGTTGATGCAAAATCAAAAGAAACACCACCATTTCAACTAAAGCTAATTTTCCTTTAGCCATATTGTAGTGATTGGCCCTTAAGGAAACATAGAAAGAAGAAGAATAAAAAGTTTGAGAACTGGAGAAGAGGGAAGTATATCAGGAAACATTTAAAAATGGACCTTAAAGCAAGTGTTCATGTTCCAGTGCATGAACTGTGAGTGTGACTAACTCCTAACTCTCTTTATTACTAATCTATAAGGAAATCTGTACCTATATTCTGTAGCCCCTTGCTTTCTACCGTACTTTTGCATTCCTTGATGCAACACCACTGGACTTTTGAAGTTTCACCACATCCACATTAGGCCAATTCTTCAATACATCTTTAGCATGCTACAAAGTTTTTCCTGCCCAGAGTACGACCATATAATAGAAATAAGATCAACTCTTACACGGTAGAAAACGGCTCTACAAATGAGTAATTTCTGGAAACTAGTTCTCAAGCTTAATTAATGTCTAACAAGAATAGTTTGGCAACACCAAAATTTCAACTTTCGATACTTTCACTCTCTATTTCCTTTTGATATCTGTATTATTTGGTCCATTTTCAAATGTTTAGTGATATACTTCCCTTTTCAAATTTGACATTAACGATAACTATATATCAATTGCAATTACTTAAGTTGGGACTAGTTAGTAAATTTTGTTGTCCGAAGATGCTTCCTATTTTCCTCTTGTTGTTCTGTTCCGACGTTTGCAGTAAAATCTATCATAACAGTATTTGGCCAAGTTAACTCAGTAAATTAACATAAGTGGTGTGGGTTCCACATGTACTACTACATCTTGTAGTTTGTTTGTAACAAAAATATGAGAAGAAAATGGAGTAAATCCTCTTTCAAGACATATTGATCTAGCCACTTCCTCAAACCCTTGCACGTTCATTAGTTCTGTTGATTCTGTGTTACAAATCTATTCTTCTCTGTCCATCAGTGTAACCATAGCAAGCGATTCCCATCCATCCTTACAATCATATTTTCACCAGACTTTCTTGTGTACCTGCTTTATTAGAAAATAGTGTATTTTGCACTTCACTAGCGACATCGTACCCTAGAATAAGCTCAGCATTGGCCTGATCAGATGGACTATTTGGATAGTTCTCAGCTTGTTCAAGCATTGTCTTATCACCTGTAGCAGCTACACTATCCAAAACATCAACACATTCAAGTTCTTGCCTCTCATTGGGTCCCTAGCCAATACCAGCACCCAAACATTTGCCAAAAAATGTCAGACAAATGCAGTGCGGAATTACCAGGCTTGTGCATCAAAGTTCAGTGGGTATACAGAAATACCCAAAGCAATGCTTACACGAAAGGGCGCAGAACCTATTTTCTAAGAGTAGTGAGAGTGTGTGATAGAGTTTTTTAAGAAATTTAGTTGGGAGGAGAAAACAGTTTTAAAAATGATTCATATAGAATCAGTTCTTGAAAGAAAAACAATAGAAGAGTGTGACAGTTTTTGTAAGAAGATGAGTAAGACAATCTCAGAACAAAAATATCACACATAGTTCAGGGAAACAAACACAAACAGGGGATAGGGGACATGGGGACAAGTAGTTCACATGTAAGAGCACAATTGCACATACATAGACATCAGAGAAAAGCATTTCAGAACTTAAACAGTCACAACATATTTCATCCCAAAAAGGTTCAGGGTTACATGCTGATAATGTACTGGGGTTAGGGGTAAGGAAGAACATGCATTAAACAAATAAGGGAAGCAGTAGGCATGCTGAATTAAAGGAAAGATAGTCTCATCAATGAACTTACATAGAGGCATGCTAGTTGAAATGAGAACAGCAGAACCATAAGTAGAAGCATAAAAGAAACAAGAGGAAGTGTAATACACACAAAAACATGTTGTTTTGGAAACTGTAAATCAAATAGAAGACATACCAGTAAAAGAGCAAAAGCAGGATACAAAGACAAAGTAGTAACACTATATTGGCCTTGGCTTTCAGCCGGCTGATAATAAGCAGGAGCAGAGAACAACAATAGAGCAAAAGAGCAAGAGAGCAAGAGAGAATGCAGATTTTGAAAGTATTCAGTGGTGTGTGTAAGTCAGAAGACTGTTGTCTGTTTGCAAAAGAGAATGGGGAGTATTTATAGTACTGAATACGAGTAATCAATAAGGCAGCAGTCCCTTAATTAAGGAGCAGTCCCTTAATTAAGGAACTGGCATCAATCATAATTAAATTAGTATATGGACTTCCCTTTAATTAAGGAATCCAAATCAAACGGTAAAAATCAATCATTTAAAAGGAAAGAAATCACAAAGTAGGGTATAATCACATAAAGAAACAGAGTAACATATAGTATTCAATAAAGACTAGGTACATGACACTCTAATTAGGGAAATAGGTCAGGCAAATCAATCAACAAATTTGTGCACATATATAGGGCAAAATACCACTGTAATTCAGGAAAATAATTTTCAAAATAATGAACGAGATTGAAGACCTAGGAAATCGGTATTAATCGAGGAGAGTATCCCACAATTTAAGGAAGAAATTCAAACTATAGGGAAAATACGCAGAATCACAATTTCAAAGCAAGTATCACATTCTCAAAGAGGGCTCAGATAATCAGTATAAAATCCTTGTGTAAGAAATCAGAGAAGCTTTAAGCGAAGAACACAGAATGGTAAGGGAATGAAACACTAACAACGAGATTAAAGCAAAGAGCATGGAAATCGGAGAAGAACCCAGAAGAACACACAAACATGCAAATAATGCAAACACAATCATACAAAGTTAGGGTTTCATCAAACTTAAGTCAAACGTTTGAAAAATAGTACTGAGAATCATGAGTCAGTACTCAAAATTAGAAAATAAAGTGATTTTGAAAAGGGGTCCAGAAACCCTAGTTTCAAAAAGGGAACAAAACGTTTTAAAATTTGAAAAATCGTGAAGATCGAGTAGAGAATAGTGTAAAATACCAAGGTGTGAGTTAAAAAAATCGTAAAAACTATAGAGATTTAAAAGGTTGGGTACATATTAGGGTTTCATAAGAAACCAGTAAGAAGTGAGAGAAACCTGGCTATGAAACTCAGCAATAATGGTGTTCATAGCACCATCGAACAAAACCCATCGGAGGACGGCCGGAGACGAACTAGGCAAAGCTTTCAGTGACCATCTCGCATGGTGGAGGATCTTGGGGTCTCAAAGATAGAGGGAATCAACTACGTAAGAAGTCACGGTGACTGATGATCGAAATAGGTGAGGTTGGAGGTAGTCGTACAGGCGGTGGGTTCATCGGAGAAGAAGAGAACCAGATGGTTATATAGAGAAGGGAGAGGGAGAGTCAATATATATATATAGAGAGAGAGAGAGAGACTGTCTCAGAAATGAGGGGCTTTGGGGGAGGGTAATTGGATTTTAATTAAGGAAATCAAATCTGGGCCGTTGATCTCATTTGATCAACGGCTCAGATTAAATCGGAGCTGGGCCGGGTTGATTAATTGAAAATATGGGCTGGTCTAATTGGGGTAAGGACTGGGTAAATTGAGGGCAAAAATTGAAATCCGAATGGGCTATAATTGCAATGAAATGAGACTAAATATTAAATAGCCAGTTTTCCCTTTTTATTTTATATAAAATAGTTAAAATAATTTTTAAAATAAATTAAAAGCACTTAACTAATTAAAAAGGTATAAGTATTAATTTAAAAATATTGAAAATAATTTAATAATTATGAAATGTTGTTAATTGTAAAATAGGCTATAATTGCAATTACATGCATTTTAGCTTTTAAATACCAAATAAATTTGTAAAAATATGCAAAATATTACCTTAATTATATTTTGGTGTAAATATGAGAAATAAATAAATTATTCACCAAAATGGTAATTTTGGGAATAATTATTGAATTTTGCACTGCTAAAATAGATAATAAATTGGTTTTGAAAGTCTTTAAAATTTGGGAAAAATACCAAAATACTTGGACATGCTTATGTATGTAAATATATGTCATTTTGAAAGTATTTTAAGTGTAAAAAATATTTAGAGAAAAATTGGGTATCAACAAGAGACTTGCTTTACCCCATTGCAAACCTGAGAAACCCTATTCAAAGCTGTAGTTTTAGAGCCTGCTGGTTTTTCAAACAATTCAGCAGGTACAGCAGTTGGTTGATCATGTACATGCATCAACTATATCATTTGTTGCCTTAGGATCCTTCAAATCAGCAGCTTGTTCAGTAGATGATTGAGCTCAATTTCCCATTAGGAGTCGGAGCATCAAGTACCGTGATATTCTCACCTTTAGGTTTTACTAGTGTCACTAATTGGATTTTGATAATGTAGCTACACTTAATAAACCTGCCATTGGCTATAATGATAGCTTTCATGGTGTCTCTAAGCATGGTTGTTTTGGATATGATGATGGTTGGTGGGATCTATTTGATTCTTGCAGCGTGCTGAATCTTACCATTTCATGAAACAATTTACAAGCTCATAGAAAGTGTTCAAACATTAAGGTAGACAACCTGGATTGGTTTGTTGCTATAAGAAATAAAGAAGTTTGAATTGAATCAATGCTTTTGTTTGTTCGAACTGTTGATTATTATTTCATCAATTTGAAATTTATATGGTATTTATGAGTATGCTGGTTTGTCACAACCCTTGAGGTCTTAATGAAATTACAATTAATCCTGTTTTGGAGAAAATATTCCTATCTATGAATATCCCAGTTGAAGACTATTATCTTTCATCTATTGACATAGTTATTTTATAATTTCAGGTCATACAGTCTGATGATCGATAATTTAGCCGGTGGAAGATTTCTAAATGATGAAGCATTGCAGAAATTATTTGAAGACTATTATTTGTTAGGATTAGTTATATAATGACAATAGCTATTTGCTTCAAACAATATAAGTTTATTTTTTAAGTTACCATGATATTACTATTTTGGATTAGTACTTCCTTTTTTTGTTAAGATTTAATGAGATACATTATGTTTTTATGAATCAATATTATTATGCTTTGTTATTTGGATCATTTTTTGAATGAATGTAGTAGCTATTATTAATGGTGGCTAAACTATTGTCGTTATAGCTTGTGACTTAATGACAATTTAACAGAATATACTGGCTACAAAAGTAGACGCTAAAAGGGCAAATTATGATGTTTCCACAGGGGATATTGTAGCCATTATAATTGTTGTTAAAAATAATTTTTAGCGGCAATTTAATTGAATTTACTAGCCATTAAAATGGATGCTAAAAGGGCATACTAATTCGTTTTCAGAAGGAATATTATAGCTATTCTAATTGCCACAAAACAATTACCGCTATAGCTATGGACTTATAGCGACAAATGTTTTGAATTTAGCGGCTATAAAAATAGACGTAAAAAGAGCATTAGTAGCGTTTTTAGATTGGATTTAGCAACCATCATAATTGCTGCAAACAATTTCCGTTAAAGCAAATTATATTTAGCGGCAATAAGTCACACCTTTACCAGCTTTTGTGAGAAACGCCGCTAAAGGCTTTGCCGACCCCAATATCAGCGGCTAAACATCAATGGCCGGTAAATGGTATAGCGGAAAATGTTATTACCGCCAATGATCTTTTTTATTGCCGCTAAAGCCCCTTTTTGTTGTAGTGCCTTTGTTGCTTAGTATGTTAAATTTTGATGTGATATTGGGTATAAACTAGTTGTCTCCTTGTCGATTTATTCTAAACTGTTGCGCTAAGATGGAGACGTTGTCTATGTCGGGGATGCCACGGATTGAGTGGTGAGGTTCGACAGATTATGTTCCTAGTAGGGTGATCTTTCATTTTTGGAGACCCAGCGGATGGTTGAGAAGGGTTGTCTTTCTTATTTGGTCTTCGTGAGGGATGTCAGTACCGAGACTCCTACCATTGATTCAGTTCCAGTGGTGAGGGATTTTTTCTGATGTGTTTCCTGCTACCGGGCATGTCGCCGGACAGGGTTGTCGATTTCGGTATTGATTTGGTGACCGGGCACCGTATCGTATGGCATCGGCGGGTTAAAGGAGTTGAAGGAGCAGCTTTAGGAACTCCTTGATAAGGGGTTCATTGGTAGGCCAATATGGATGTGTGTTCTATATCGAGTCGGCTTTGTTGACTCCGGGTTGCTATTGATGAGGGATGTGTTGATTCAATTGTTATTGAGCTTAGCAGTGTTCTAGGGTGGTCTATGAGTTACCTTCTATGTTGCGAGGCGTTATGATTTGTTGGTTATAGGCACATATGGTACGGTTCTATTGGGATCTCATAGTGGAATTCGAGCGGGAAGAGTATTGGGTATTGCTCGATGGATGGCATATCGGTTGTGTTCTATCGGGTTTGTGTGGTGTTATGTCATTTGCTTCACCATGGTTATAATGAATTACTTTTGGTTCTAGACAACAAATTGTGCGTGGTTGTTGATTTTGAGCATAGTGGCTTGAGGTGTTTTTTGTGGGCCATTGTTTGGATGGGGTCGCGCATTTGAGTGAAGTTATGTAGAGGTATTATCCTTCAGGTTAGATTCATGTGATCTGGTTCTACGATGTGTGATGGGTTCTCAGTGTTGTGTTGTGGTGGTACTGGTGAGCTTGCAGTACAACTCTCTCATTTGAGTCATTTTTCATGATTTAAGTACATTTGGGTTGTTGCTTTTTGGTGTATGGATTGCACGGGTTGTGACTTTAGATGGTATTGATGTGTCATGTCAATATGGTAGTCGTGTTGGATGATATTGAGGTCATTGGGAACTAGAATGAATACTATCAAATTCGATTTCAGCATGTTGGAAGGATAATATCGAGGTTCGACTTAGAAATTTACTATGGTCCTTGCCGAAAGAGAGGGAGCTCCATGGCTGGTTGATCTAAGGGATGGTTATAACTTTCTGCGTGTTTCATTCATCGTTAGCAGTATGAAAGTGTTGGAATGTGGCTTTATTTGATAAGAGGTTTATTATCAGTATTCGGTTATTTGAGCAGTTGCTGTGATTTGAAGTTTTCGCTATGAGTGTTCGAGTGGTATGGTATATCCTATGATTTCCATCTTGAATTGTGGTTATGGCTTGATACAGCATGTTCATATTTATTCGGTGTGTAGATGTGAGATTATGATCTTATAGATAATTTCGGAAGTGGAAATTTGGTTCTAAAGTTTATGGGCTAGGTTTGATTGTGAAATTTTAGTTCTTTGTGCTATCGGACCTATATAAGATAGGGTGATGTGGGATCACCCCCGGGTATGTGCATGGTAAGGCTACACAGCGATTGAATGGTTTTCGGAACAACTCTGGGCACGTTCGAGGATGAACATACGTTTAAGTGGGGGAGAATGTAACAACCCGAATGGTCATTTTGAGCATTTGCACTTTGCTCACCAGTTCTCGGGCATGACTAGCCCCGTATGATGTATTATGAATTATGTAAATTATCGGTTTTGGTTTTCGGGATAATCAGAATAGCTTTGGAAGAACAATTATCAGCTTGAAGCTTTAAATTTGAAAGGTTTGACCAAGTTTTGACTTTTTAGTATTCGATCTCGGATTTGGATTTTTATGATTTGGTTAGCTTCGGTAGGTGATTTTGGACTTGGGAGCGCGTCCGGAATGTATTTTGGAGGTCCATGGTAGATTTAAGCTTGAATTGGCGAAATTGGAAATTTGGCGTTTCTGGTCGGCAGTGAAAATCTTGATATAGAGATCGGAATGGAATTCCAAAAATTTGAATAGGTCCGTTGTGTCATTTGGGACATGTGTGCAAAATTTTAGGTCCTTCGGAGGTGATTTGATAGGTTTCGGCATCATTTGTGGAATTTGAAAGTTTATAAGTTCTTAGGCTTGAATCGAGGTTGATTCGGTGTTTTGGTGTTGTCTTGAGTGATTTGAAGGCTCGACTAACTTTGAATGATGTTATGTGGCTTGTCGGTATGTTTGGTTGAGGTCCCAAGGGCCTCGGGACGATTATGAGTGGTTGACGGAAAGTTTGGAATTTTAGTTGTCTGCAAATTTTGCTATTCCTGTCATTTCGGTACCTGCGGATTGGGGACCAAAGGTGCGAGGTCCACACAAGTAGTTATGTAGCGCAGGTGCACAACAGGGGTCACAGGTGCGGTTTGGTCCCTGCATTTGCGATGACCGCAGGTGCAATCAGGCAACCGCAGAAGTAGAAATGCCTTTAATTGAAATTCCGCAGAAAGGGAGGATTTTGCGCAGATGTGTAATGGGGACCGCGGATGCGGAAGTGCTGGGCAGAGTGTATATAAAGGCTCTTTCGCGAAGTTTGGGTCATTCTTCACCATTTTTGGCCGGGATTTGAGCTTTAAACAATGATTTTCAAGAGGAGTCAAGGATTTTCAATGGGGTAAGTTACTTGGGCTTTATTATTTGTGTTTATGATGATTTTTTCATTGTTTAATCATGATATTAGTGGAAATTAGGGAAGAAAGTTGGGGGATTAGGGCTTGAAATTGGAGAGTTTAAATTGGGGATTTGAGGGACCATTTGAGGTCTGATTTTGATGATTTTGGTATGTATGGACTCGGGAGTGAGAGGAGTTTCTAGTTTCGCGACTTTTGTTGGATTCCGAGACGTGGGCCCGAGGGGCAGGTTTGAGCAAATTTAAGATTTTTGATCTAATTTGATAATTTTCATATGGGTTTCATTCCTTTAGCGCATATTGATGATAATATACTGATTTTGGTTAGAGTCGGAGCATTTGGAGGTTGAATCGAGAGGCAAGGGCATCGCGAGCTAGAGTTTGGCTTGGCTTGAGGTAAGTAACGCTTCCAAACTTGGTTCTGAGGGTTCGAAACCCCGAACTGTGTGTTCTATGATTACTATTGAGGTGACGCAAAATGCCAAGTGACGGGCGTGTGGGCGTGCACCGTGAGAATCGCGGCCTATATTATTCCATGGCACTGCTTAGTGACTCTTTCTTGCTGATATCTGTGATGTAATTATGTGATTAAGTTAATGAGCTGTAAATCATGCTAATTATCATGTTAAGGCTTCACACCAATACTGTTGAGACCTAAGAGGTCATTTCTTGCTGTCATATCATTAGTTTCATTGATATTCTGTACTCAATCATGTTCATGCATATTATATCATACCTCAGTCTCGATTATTGTTATTTAACACATTATATCATTGTTCGGGCTAGTATCATGATATTTTGAGCCCCTGTGTGAGAGATTGGAGAGTGATGACTAAGTGAGGCCGAAAGCCTGATATTGAGTGATAGTATAGGATCGGGCTGCATGCCACAACGAGATATTGAACATGCCTTCGTTGGCTTGTTATAGCATTTGGGCAAAGAGAAGCCCCTCCGGAGTCTTTACACCCCAGTGAGCACAGTTGATGATATTGAGGGATGGATCTTCCCTGGACATGGATTTTGTCCGAAGTATTTATACCTGGTGAGGGATCTTTTCCATAGGGATGCAATGTCCTTCCTCAGTACTGGATGACTGTGGTCAGTGATGTGTATATATTCCGGGATGGATCTTCCCTGGGTCGGATAGCCATATACAGTACCGAGTGGTTGAGCACTTGTGAGTGAAGGTATACGGAACATTGATCATGCTATATGTGCAGTGGTACATAGAGATTTCCTGAGCTTTATACTCCGTACTGTTCAGATTGCATTTATTTACTGTTGAGTTTCTTTACTTGAACTGCAAGCATGTCTACTTTTTTGTACAGTTTAATTTGTATTACCTGCTGAGGTTTGGTTCGTCACTACCTGTCAATCCATAGTTTGGACTTGTTACTTACTGAGTTGGTATACTCACGTTACCCCCTGCACCTTGTGTGCAGATCCAGGTATCTCGGGTCACGGTAGCGGTTGCCGATCATATCGGTTGTGGACTTTCCTTGGATATAGCAAGGTAGCTGCCTGGCGATCGCAGTTCCGCCTTCTCCTTCCTTATCTTCCTCTTACTATATTGTTGTATATTCTCAGACTATATTAGTCTTGTTTATTTCTAACAATTGTAGTATTTTGCTCATGACTTAGTGACACCCGAGGTCAGGCTTGTATTTTTCCGCTTTGTTAAACTTGATTTTATATCTTGAACATATTTCTGTTGAAAAATGATTTTTCCTTAAGTTTTAAATGAAAATGTGGTTTGTTTTGGAAATGAGTTGGTTGGCTTAATTTTATGATGGGCGCCATCACGATCGGGTCGGTTTTGTGGTCGTGACACATATAACTTTGAAATCTAGTACTGGCGCCACCCCATTTTCATTGGTCTACGGTGTCGAAGCATTGATATCGGTCAAAGTGGGAGAGTTGAGACTCAGGTTCCGATATGCGAACGTAGAATCGAACGATGAGGCCATGAATATGAGCCTGGATCTATTGGATGAAAGATGAGAGGCCGCCCTAGTCTGGTTGGCCGTCCAGAAACAATGGGTAGAAAGATATTATGATTGAAGATCCAACCTCCAACACTTCAAGATCGGGGACTTGGTGTTAAGAAAAGTAACACTGCATACCCGAAATTCGAATGACGGAAAGTTGGGACCAAATTGGGAAGGACCATATTGAGTCATCGGAATTACCGGCAAGGGCTCGTACAAACTCGAAGCGGGAAATAGTGCACCGCTACCGAACCACTGGAACATGATGCACTTAAAGTGGTAATATTGCTAAGGTACAATCTCATTTAATATTTTTTATATAATATTATGAATCGGGCTAACACTTACAGGCAACAGCCAAATGAGAATGTGACTATTAGGTCTGAAAGTACCTGTTGCACTCTTTTTCCCTTGAACAAGTTTTGTCCCAAATGGGTTTTCCAGCAAGGTTTTTAACGAGGCAATAGTAAATCGTGCTAACTTAGATTCGAAAACCGGTTTTAAATCGGAGTCAATTGGAGCATCAATAGTATTCGAGCACTCTCAAGATCGAACTCGAATATTGGGGGCCATCACCCTCGGGTTAAGGTTCTTAGCAAGAAGGAAACTTTGTACTTGAAAAGCTTACGCTCGGTGGTTAGGATTTATTGTAAGGGCCAAACGGTCAAATGAATCATGCCCACGTAGGCCACCTTAGCCATGATACAAGCTTTACACGCTTTCAATCATGTACTTTATACACAGAAATGAACGAAATTTTCTACCTTGCTATTATGTATTTTTGCCTCTTCAAACATAGAGCCTAAGGGCTACCCCTATTTGGGGACTATTGAACCTAAGGGCTACCCCTATTCGGGGACTATTGAGCCTAATGGCTACCCCTATTCGGGGACTATCGAGCCTAAGGGTTGTCCCTATTTGGGGACTATCGAGCCTAATGACTACCCCTACTTGGGGACTGTTGTTCGAAATAGGTTCGAGCAACTCAAGCCACCAAATCCCGGTGGAACAAAACCTATTAGGTAGTGCCTAAATATGAAAGGCTACAACCACCCTAAAAAATGGCTCGGAGACATCCGAAGCTCATAATCAGAACATAAGGCCTTTATAAAAATTCAAAACCTGCTAAAAGGTTACCCTCAGCAAAAGCATCGTCTAAAATCACTTAAGCATCTTGGGAAAACTGTTGGTCACACCGAGTTTTCAAGGCCTGGGGCAAATAAAGTTTCATCGAAGACGGGCTCTGTTCGAACATATGAAAAATGAACGACTTATTACTACATTTGATTCTATACTAAGGCATCAGAAATATTTGCAAGAATAGAGATTATGAAAAGATGCTAAAAACGTAAAGACTTGAAATTGCCAGAAAGTGAAATTTTATATATTCCGGAATGTATTTACAAAGTCCTAACAAAAACGGCTTCAAAATAAACAAAGAATTACACACAGGACAAAAACTAAAAAAGTCATTCATGTCTGATCTTCACTGGGGCCCGACTCGTCGCTAGAACCGTCAGAGCCTTCGGACCCCCCACATAACCCTCGGAGCCTTCGGCAACTTCAGGCTCGGAAAGTTTCTTTGCCTGGGCCTCTAGATTTATTGCTTCCTCGATCTCGGCCGATAGGTCGAAGCCTCGGGCGTGGATTTCTTCGAGGTTCTCTCTTCGAGACAGCCGCCTCACATATTCGGCATTGGTTTTCAGGCGGGCCTCAGCAGCTTCGACATAGGCCTTATATTGGGCCACCATCTCCTCAGCATCGGCAGAGGTTGTCTCCAGCTTGGAATTTATTGCCTCGTGCTCTCTACCGAGGGCGTCCCGTTCTGCGACAGCTGAGCTCAACTGTGCTCGGACATCTTCATTCAGCTGAGCCCGCTTTTCAGCTTTCTCCTTCGCCACCCGAAGTTGAACCTCTGCCGATGTCAGTTTTGCCTTAGCGGTTTCCTTTTCCAAATCCAGTAGATCCATCTTGCTCTTCCACCCATCGGCCATGGCTTGGATCTCGTTCATCTTCTTTCGGAGTTGGTCAACCTGGTCGATCTTCTATTGGACATGCGAGGTTTTGTCATTAGCTACTACGACTATTTCCTCGTTTCTAAATTCAAAGACCTTTACCTTTTCGACAAAGTCAGCATGTTCCCACCTTAAGGCCGATGCTTCCTTCTGAGCCCTATCCATCTCGGCCTAAAGGTCCTTGATGACCCTGTCTTGTCACTCGCTGATGAGCCTCTATGTATCCCTTTTTTTAGCCTGCTCCTTGAGCTCAAGTTCAAGCTAATTGACCTCGACACGATACCGGAGGAAGCTTTCATGATGAAGTACTGAGGCCTACAAAACGATGAAAGTCGTGAGAGATATCAAAACCTAAGTAAAATTCAAAAAGACGTAATTATGCCTTACCTGGTTCAGCGCCTGCTGCACCTAATTTAAAAGACACGGCACGTCCACCTCATTAATTTTTTCTTGGTCCTCCTCGGTCACCAAGCATCAAAGGTAGCTGGCTACTCCTACAGGAGCAGATAGAACTCGGGCATCCTCTGGAAATAGTAAGGATAATTGATCTCTTGCGACCGGGGTCCACACTCGAAGCGGGAAACTGATTAATCAATTTTGGGCTCGAACTCGACCCACCAGCTTCCAAAGATGTATCCTTCTTTGGGACTTTCGGGTTGCCCAGCCCAGAAAAATCTTCCAAAGTAGACGAGTCCACACCATCAAAGAAAGAATGAAGGTGATCGTCCGCACTATGAACCCCTTCATTAGACTTCTCTTTTCCTGTTTGGGCCTCCTCAAGCATAGACTCGGTGTAGGAGGGCGTCCTCATAATTTCTATTACACCTTCAGAGTGAAGCCAGTGTCCCGGGGGGTCCCATCCCCCGTCTCCATATCAGCCTCTCAAGTCTGAGGGAGGTCGGCCTCACGAGTCTACTCGTCGGCTGCCTCCTGCTCCCCGGGACGGATCGATCAATGGGCGATAAAAATATCATCTTCTTTTGACTCATCCCTGAGCCGGAAAAGCAAATCGGAGTCTGTCACCTGGGAGCTGGTGCTCTTCTTGGACTTGCAAGTCACCCTCTTCTTTGGTTTCACCTCGGGACACGGGGGCCTAAAGGTTTTCTTTTCCTCTTCTTCTTCTCCCCAGAGTAGCCCCAGGCTGTTCTGTAATGGAGGGATCAATGGACAAGGATACATCCTAGTCCCCTTTCAAAAGACTAAGCTCGGTGGTCTTAGGCAAACCTGCAAAATAAAGAAGAAAGGTTAGCATGATGTGAGTTAAGGACACGATAATAGCTATTCGAAGGAGAACCTTACCATAGAATGGGCCTCTCATCGTCCCTTAGAAAGCTTGCGCCATGAGCGCTCGAAGTATGACATATGTTTGCAGATGCCTTTGATCCACTCTTTAAGTCGGGGGACCGCATTTGGAACCCGGGCAACAGCTGCACAACTACAAACACAAATGATGAGAAAGAAGATGAGGAAAAATTGACATTTAAGGAAGTGCTGCACTTACAAGATGTATTCCATTTCTCAGGGAATGGCATATACTCAGGAGGGATTAGATATTCGGTCTTCACCCGAGCAAAGTGCCCCTGCCAGCCTCGGTTTCGATCTTCGTCAATACTCGAGGAGGGGGCCTTGCTGGCCGGGCGAGTGAGCTTGATTAGTCCCCCTCGAAAAATTCGGTGAACTGTATAGACGGAGTAGGTGGCCGATGGTGAATCAATGACACTCGGTATTATTCACAAAGTAACGAAGGAGGATCATGATCCTCCATAGAGACGGGTGGATTTTCTAAAGGCACACATCGTATCTCTTGCAAAAATCTAAACAATTGGGTTCTTGATGGTGTTATGTCATTTGCTTCACCATGGTTATAATGAATTTCTTTTGGTTCTAGACAACAAATTGTGCGTGGTTGTTGATTTTGAGCATAGTGGCTTGAGGTGTTTTTTGTGGGCCATTGTTTGGATGGGGTCGCGCATTTGAGTGAAGTTATGTAGAGGTATTATCCTTCAGGTTAGATTCATGTGATCTGGTTCTACGATGTGTGATGGGTTCTCAGTGTTGTGTTGTGGTGGTACTGGTGAGCTTGCAGTACAACTCTCTCATTTGAGTCATTTTTCATGATTTAAGTACATTTGGGTTGTTGCTTTTTGGTGTATGGATTGCACGGGTTGTGACTTTAGATGGTATTGATGTGTCATGTCAATATGGTAGTCGTGTTGGATGATATTGAGGTCATTGGGAACTAGAATGAATACTATCAAATTCGATTTCAGCATGTTGGAAGGATAATATCGAGGTTCGACTTAGAAATTTACTATGGTCCTTGCCGAAAGAGAGGGAGCTCCATGGCTGGTTGATCTAAGGGATGGTTATAACTTTCTGCGTGTTTCATTCATCGTTAGCAGTATGAAAGTGTTGGAATGTGGCTTTATTTGATAAGAGGTTTATTATCGGTATTCGGTTATTTGAGCAGTTGCTGTGATTTGAAGTTTTCGCTATGAGTGTTCGAGTGGTATAGTATATCCTATGATTTCCATCTTGAATTGTGGTTATGGCTTGATACAGCATATTCATATTTATTCGATGTGTAGATGTGAGATTATGATCTTATAGATAATTTCGGAAGTGGAAATTTGGTTCAAAAGTTTATGGGCTAGGTTTGATTGTGAAATTTTAGTTCTTTGTGCTATCAGACCTATATAAGATAGGGTGATGTGGGATCACCCCCGGGTATGTGCATGGTAAAGCTACGAGCGATTGAATGGTTTTCGAAACAACTCTGGGCACGTTCGAGGATGAACGTATGTTTAAGTGAGGGAGAATGTAACAACCCGAATGGTCATTTTGAGCATTTGCACTTCGCTCGCCAGTTCTCAGGCATGACTAGCCCCGTATGATGTATTATGAATTATGTAAATTATCGGTTTTGATTTTCGGGATAATCGGAATAGATTTGGAAGAACAATTATCAGCTTGAAGCTTTAAATTTGAAAGGTTTGACCAAGTTT
The DNA here is from genome assembly GCF_000715075.1 of Nicotiana tabacum. Lineage (NCBI taxonomy): Eukaryota > Viridiplantae > Streptophyta > Magnoliopsida > Solanales > Solanaceae > Nicotiana > Nicotiana tabacum. The sequence continues at coordinate 120,074,820 of NC_134097.1, read as the reverse complement.
TAACTTTTTAGTATTTGATCTTGGATTTGGATTTTTATGATTTGGATAGCTTCGGTAGGTGATTTTGGACTTGGGAGCGCGTCCAGAATGTATTTTGGAGGTCCATGGTAGATTTAAGCTTGAATTGGTGAAATTGGAAATTTGGCGTTTCTGGTCGGCAGTGAAAATCTTGATATAGAGATCGGAATGGAATTCCAAAAATTTGAGTAGGTCCGTTGTGTCATTTGGGACATGTGTGCAAAATTTTAGGTCCTTCGGAGGTGATTTGATAGGTTTCGGCATCATTTGTGGAATTTGAAAGTTTATAAGTTCTTAGGCTTGAATCGAGGTTGATTCGGTGTTTTGGTGTTGTCTTGAGTGATTTGAAGGCTCGACTAACTTTGAATGATGTTATTTGGCTTGTCGGTATATTTGGTTGAGGTCCCAAGGGCCTCGGGACGATTTTGAGTGGTTGACGGGAAGTTTGGAATTTGAGTTGCGCTGCAGATTTTGCTATTCCTGTCATTTCCGCACCTGCGGATTGGGGACCGAAGGTGTGAGGTCCACACAAGTAGTTATGTAGCGCAGGTGCACAACAGGGGTCACAGGTGCGGTTTGGTCCCTGCATTTGTGATGACCGCAGGTGCGATCAGGCAACCGCAGAAGTAGAAATGCCTTTTAATGAAATTCCGCAGAAAGGGAGGATTTTGCGCAGATGTGTAATAGGGACCGCGGATGCGGAAGTGCTGGGCAGAGTGTATATAAAGGCTCCTTCGCGAAGTTTTGGTCATTCTTCACCATTTTTGGCCGGGATTTGAGCTTTGGGCAGTGATTTTCAAGAGGAATCAAGGATTTTCAATGGGGTAAGTTACTTGGGCTTTATTATTTGTGTTTATGATGATTTTTTCATTGTTTAATCATGATATTAGTGGAAGTTAGGGAAGAAAGTTGGGGGATTAGGGCTTGAAATTGGAGAGTTTAAATTGGGGATTTGAGGGACCATTTGAGGTCTGATTTTGATGATTTTGGTATGTATGGACTCGGGAGTGAGAGGAGTTTCTAGTTTCGTGACTTTTGTTGGATTCCGAGATGTGGGCCCGGAGGGCGGGTTTGAGCAAATTTAAGATTTTTGATATAATTTGATAATTTTCATATGGGTTTCATTCCTTTAGCGCATATTGATGATAATATACTAATTTTGGTTAGAGTCAGAGCATTTGGAGGCTGAATCGAGAGGGAAGGGCATCGCGGGCTAGAGTTTGGCTTGGCTTGAGGTAAGTAACGCTTCCAAACTTGGTTCTGAGGGTTCGAAACCTCGAACTATGTGTTCTATGATTACTATTGAGGGGACACAAAATGCCAAGTGACGGGCGTGTGGGCGTGCACCGTGAGAATCGCGGTCTAGATCATTCCATGGCACTACTTAGTGACTCTTTCTTGCTGATATCTGTGTTGTAATTATGTGATTAAGTTAATGAGCTGTAAATCATGCTAATTATCATGTTAAGGCTTCGCACCAATACTGTTGAGACCTAAGAGGTCATTTCTTGCTGTCATATCATTAGTTTCATTGATATTCTGTACTCAATCATGTTCATGCATATTATATCATACCTCAGTCTCGATTATTGTTATTTAACACATTATATCATTGTTCGGGCTAGTATCATGATATTTTGAGCCCCTGTGTGTGAGACTGGAGAGTAATGACTGAGTGAGGCCGAAAGCCTGATATTGAGTGACAGTATAGGATCGGGCTGCATGCCACAACGAGATATTGAACATGCCTTCGTTGGCTTGTTATAGCGTTTGGGCAAAGAGAAGCCCCTCCGGAGTCTTTACACCCTAATGAGCACAGTTGATGATATTGAGGGATGGATCTTCCCTGGACATGGATTTTGTCCGAAGTATTTATACCTGGTGATGGATCTTTTCCATAGGGATGGAATGTCCTTCCTCAGTACTGGATGACTGTGGTCAGTGATGTGTATATATTCCGGGATGGATCTTCCCTGGGCCGGATGGCCATATACAGTACCGAGTGGTTGAGCACTTGTGAGTGGAGGTATACGGAACATTGATCATGTTATCTGTGCAGTGGTACATAGAGATTTCCTGAGCTTTATACTCCGTACTGTTCAGATTGCATTTACTTACTGTTGAGTTTCTTTACTTGAACTGCAAGCATGTCTACTTTTTTGTACAGTTTAATTTGTATTACCTGCTGAGGTTTGGTTCGTCACTACCTGTCAATCCATAGTTTGGACTTGTAACTTACTGAGTTGGTATACTCACGTTACCCTCTGCACCTTCTGTGCATATCCAGGTATCTCGGGTCACGATAGCAGTTGCTGATCATATCAGTTGTGGACTTTCCTTGGAGATAGCGAGGTAGCTGCTTGGCGATCGCAGTTCCGCCTTCTCCTTCCTTATCTTCCTCTTACTATATTGTTGGATATTCTCAGACTATGTTAGTCTTGTTTATTATGTTAGTCTTGTTTATTTCTAAAAATTGTAGTATTTTCCTCATGAGTTAGTGACACCCGAGGTCGGGCTTGTATTTTTCCGCTTTGTTAAACTTGATTTTATATCTTCATCAGATTTCTGTTGAAAAATGATTTTTCCTTAAGTTTTAAATGAAAATGTGGTTTGTTTTGGAAATGAGTTGGTTGGCGTAATTTCATGATGGGCGCCATCACGACTGGGTCGGTTTTGGGGTCGTGACACATACAACTTTGAAATCTAGTACTGGGGCCACCCCATTTTCATTGGTCTACGGTGCCGAAGCATTGATATTGGTCAAAGTGGGAGAGCCGAGCCTCAGGTTCCGATATGAAGAATCGAACGATGAGGCCATGAATACGATCCTGGAGCTATTGGATGAAAGACGAGAGGTCGCCCTAGTCTGGTTGGCCGTCCAGAAACAATGGGTAGAAAGATTTTACGATTGAAGATCCAACTTCCGACACTTCAAGATCAGGGACTTGGTGTTAAGAAAAGTAACACTGCATACCCGAAATTCGAATGAGGGAAAGTTGGGACCAAATTGGGAAGGACCATATTGAGTCATCGGAATTACCGGCAAGGGCTCGTACAAACTCGAAGCGGGAAACAGTGCACCGCTACCGAACCACTGGAACATGAAGCACTTAAAGTGGTACTATTGCTAAGGTAAAATCTCATTTACTTTTTTATATAATATTATGAATCGGGCTAACACTTGCAGGAAACAGCCAAATGAGAATGTGACTATTAGGTCTGAAAGTACCCGTTGCACTCTTTTTCCCTTGAACCAGTTTTGTCCCAAATGGGTTTTCCAGCAAGGTTTTTAACGAGGCAATAGTAAATCGTGGTAACTTAGATTTGAAAATCGGTTTTAAATCGGAGTCAATTGGAGCATCAACAGTATTCGAGCCATCTCAAGATCGACCTCGAATATTGGGGGCCATCACCCTCGGGTTAAGGTTCTTAGCAAGAAGGAAACTTTGTACTTGAAAAGCTTACGCTCGGTGGTTAGGATTTATTGTAAGGGCCAAACGGTCAAATGAATCATGCCCGCGTAGGCCACCTTAGCCATGATACAAGCTTTTAAACGCTTTCAATCATGTACTTTACACACAGAAATGAAAGAAAGTTTCTACCTTGTTATTATGTATTTTTGCCTCTTCAAACATAGAGCCTAAGGGCTACCCCCTATTTGGGGACTAACGAACCTAAGGGCTACCCCTATTCGGGGACTATTGAGCCTAATGGCTACCCCTATTCGGGGACTATCGAGCCTAAGGGTTGTCCCTATTCGGGGAATATCGAGCCTAATGACTACCCCTACTTGGGGACTGTTGTTCGAAATAGGTTCGGGCAACTCAAGCCACCAAATCCTGGTGGCACAAAACCTATTAGGTAGTGCCTAAACACGAAAGGCTACAACCACCCTAAAAATGGCTCGGAGACATCCGAAGCTCATAATCAGAACATAAGGCCTTTATAAAAATTCAAAACCTGCTAAAAGGTTACCCTTAGCAAAAGTATCGTCTAAAATTACTTAAGCATCTTGGGAAAACTGCTGGTCACACCGAGTTTTCAAGGCCTGGGGAAAATAAAGTTGCATCGAAGACGGGCTCTGTTCGGACATATGAAAAATGAACGACTTATTACTACATTTGATTCTATACTAAGGCATCAGAAATATTTGCTAGAATAGAGATTATGAGATGCTAAAAAAGTAAAGACTTGAAATTGCCATAAAGTGAAATTTTATATATTCCGGAATGTATTTACAAAGTCCCAATAAAAATAGCTTCAAAATAAACAAAAAATTACACACAGGACAAAAACTAAAAAAGTCATTCATGTCTGATCTTCACTGGGGCCCGACTCGTCGCTAGAACCGTCGGAGCCTTCGGACCCCCCCCCAGAACCCTCGGAGCCTTCGGCACCTTCAGGCTCGGAAAGTTTCTTTGCCTAGGCCTCTAGCTTTATTGCTTCCTCGATCTCGGCCGACAGGTCGAAGCCTCGGGCGTGGATTTCTTCGAGGTTCTCTCTTCGAGACAGCCGCCTCACATATTCGGCCTCTCAAGTCTGAGGGAGGTCGGCCTCACGAGTTTACTTGTCGGCTGCCTCCTGCTCCCTAGGAGGGATCGATCAATGGGCGATAAAAATATCATCTTCTTTTGACTCATCCTGAGCCGGAAAAGCAAATCGGAGTCTGTCACCTGGGAGCTGGTGCTCTTCTTGGGCTGGCAAGTCACCCTCTTCTTTGGTTTCACCTCGGGACACGGGGGCCTGAAGGTTTTCTTTTCCTCTTCTTCTTCTCCCAGAGCAGCCCCAGGCTGTTCTATAACGGAGGGATCAATGGACAAGGATACATACTAGTCCCCTTCCAAAGGCCTAAGCTCGGTGGTCTTAGGCAAACCTACAAAATAAAGAAGAAAGGTTAGCATGATGTGAGTTATGGACACGATAATAGCTATTCGAAGGAGAACCTTACCATAGAACGGGCCTCCCATCGGCCCTTCGAAAGCTTGCGCCATGAGCGTTCGAAGTATGACATATGTTTGCAGATGCCTTTGATCCACTCTTTAAGTCGGGGGACCGCATTTGGAACCCGAACAACAGTTGCACAACTACAAACACGAATGATGAGAAAGAAGATGAGGAAAAATTGACATTTAAGGAAGTGATGCACTTACAAGATGTATTCCATTTCTTAGGGAATGGCATAAACTCGGGAGGGATTAGATATTCGATCTTCACTCAAGCAAAGTGCCCCTGCCAGCCTCGGTCTCGATCTTCGTCAATACTCGGGGAAGGGGCCTTGCTGGCCGGGCAAGTGAGCTTGATTAGTCCCCCTCAAAAAATTCGGTGACTGTATAGACGGAGTAGGTGGTCGATGGTGAACCAATGAGACTCGGTATTATTCACGAAGTAACGAAGGAGGATCACGATCCTCCATAGAGACGGGTGGATTTTCTAAAGGCACACCTCGTATCTCTTGCAAAAATCTAAACAATTGGGTCTACTAGGCCTAGTGTGAAGGAATACGTGTAAACACTTAATTACCTCTCCACGTGAGTAGTAGTAGCATCCTCAGGCCCGGGGACTACTATGTCTTTGCCTTTCCATTTATAGTCCTCTCAGACCGCGGGAAGGACGTCTTCGATAACAGAGCATATATACCTCGATGCTCCTTCACCCCAGTCCTGTTTGGATAAGGGTTTCTCGATCTTGAAGTCATCCGCAATTGAACAACCCCCGGAATAAATATTTTCAAGGAGGGCTCGGGAGCATGTTCGGTGGCAGTCGATTCGGTGGCAGCCACTTCGGGAGCAGCCATCTTGAGAACAACTATTTCGGGAGCGACCGCCTCAATACCGGCTACCGATTGGGAAGATGAAAAGGCAGCATGCTGAGGGATTGAATTGAAAATTTTTGCCATTACTATCTGAAAAAGTTTGAAGATTTAAAAAAAAAGTATAGAGGTTTGAAGGAACAAGTTTGAAGGCTGAAGAACAGAGTAAGAAGATTCGAAGAAAAATTGGGTAAAAACCTAAGAAAAACTATGAGGATTTGAAGATCAAGGATGAAGATATGAAGGTTTGAAGGAAGTTGGTGATAACTAGAGAATTCGAAGGTAGAAGGTTGATCGGAAAGTGGAAAAAGAACAGGGTATGGAAGCTTTTATAGAGGAAGTACGCGACGCTTCGCATTCGGAGGCAACCAGCCGAGAAGTCAGAACGACGCGACTGATGGGACCTTTTGACTTTTTCGTTGTTTCGGTTATAATGTACGGAGGAAGGAACCAGAGAACATCTATCATTTCTCATCGTTTCGGCAAACCTACACTGGACTATCTATATACGGGTAAAACCGAGGTTAATGAGCACCCCGATTTTCCGATGAGGCAAACGAAGCAAGGACGTAACTACAAGGAATCAGAATCGACGCCAGGAGCCTCTTGTATCGAGGCCCAAACAAAACACCTGCCCTCGGAGCCATCGAGATCAGGCCCTCCGGATCCAGTTCGAGTTCCAAGACCTCGGAAAGCATTACCAAATGACTGCGCATGATTAACAAAGGGCCGTGATATCCGTGCCCAACCGGATATCACGGCGTGAATCTCGGTCCATATCAACAGTGGAACAGTGATTAGCAAAAAAGGAAGATTTTTACCTTTCAAAGAATTGTACTTAGGGTAAAATTCCTCTATTAAATAAAGGGAAAGCTTATTATTCAATAGATACACTGTAACACGCATATCAAGGTTACATCTATTTTCTGTGCTCCTAAAAGTGACTCAAAGTCCTTAATTTTACTCGTAGTTCATCATACGTGTTTGGCTCCGAACCGAAGGCAGGCTAATTGTTAAGCTCATAACCGAGCTCGGACCCAATACTAGTACTGGTTTGGTTGTTTATTCTATCTTTAATTTGTTCATCTAACATTATTAATCACTTGTATTGAATTAGTCCACATATCTTTAAAAACGTGTATAAATTCAATTGTTATCCATTTTTAAGGGTAAACAGATATATATATTTTTTTTGGCAATCCGCTAGGCAAGTGCCTACGGCTGATTTTTATTTATATAAAATATGTAAAAAAAATAATAAAGTGCGTTAATGTTCTACGAAATGTAAAGAATAAACCTTGGAGATTACATGTACCCTATTATCAAAGTTGAGTAGTGTACTCAAAGTTGATATCACAACAACACTACTAAAAATTGTATAATAAAAAACTAGTCCATGAATGGATCCGTGATAGACACAGTCTGCCCAAAGCTTTGTCCCTCCAGGCGTGCATTTGCTGCTTTGCACGTTACCATGAGCAGCATTAATCTTTTGAGGTCCTCATTATCTTCCCCAAGTGATTAAACCATTATCAATGCTTGTTCCTCCCATGTGCAGCCATTTTGCACCTTGTGCATCCAATTAGAAACTATTTTGCACCATGATTTTTTGAACAAATAAATGTGTAAATTATCCATTGTTTTCCACCAGAAGCATGTGCTTTCCTTTGAAAAAAGAGCTGCTGTATTTGTTGCATTTGTTGCAGGCGTGCACTTTGTGATATTTTAGTTTTCATATCTCTTGAAATCTCCCTTGTACTCCCATGGAGACAAACATCTCGATATGAGCACGCTTGTGTCAACCTGCATTGGCCTTTGTTGCCAGTATTTCCTCCAAATGAGTACGCTTCTGCATTGGTAAACAGATATATAGGAAAAAAAAAAAAGAGATCTCCAGGGGTTTCGTAAAAAAAAGAAAAAAGTGTTGTACGAACAAATATTTACTGTACTAGACATTTTAGAGGAAAGAGTTTCATTCTTTTATATGACATTGTATATATAGTTGAGGTCAACATTGTAAAGGGGAAAAAAGAATATATGAAGGAATCAAATATTTTTTAAATAATCAAAGCCAAACTAGAATTACATCATGAAAACATACATGTTCTCTACATGAGAATAACAGAACAAAGAATATCTATAGAAAAAAAGAATTTTAACACATAATATACCCAAGTATTCTTAAATTCTTGTGATGTTTAACGTGTCATAGTTCATATATAAAAGAGCATATCAGTAAAAATAAACTAAAATATTTCTACAATTCTAATTTTCAAATTTAAAATATGACAGAAAATTCCTTCAATAAAGTTGTTGGAGTGCAAACTTGGAATCAAAACATGTGAACAAAAGAACATTTTTAATTTTCATTACAAGAGAATCCTGTCTAATAAAAATAAAATAATCCACACACCTAGCGCCTTTGCTTTTAAAATATTCTTCATTGTATAATTGGATAAGCATTTCAATTATTTCACTCCACTCAGCAGAATCTCACACTGCAAAAAATGGCGGAGAAGAAACGATTGGTGACTGTTGCTGCTCTGCAGTTTGCCTGTACCGACGATATCCCCACCAACTAGAGTTTTTTTTTCCTCTTTCTTTCATAGCCCCTTTTGCATATATCTATTAATTACTTTTATGGCCAATTTTTGTTATCTTTTTCGATTTAAGGATTTCTAAAAATTTGGGACCTGTTTGGCCATAGATTTTGCCAAAATATATTTGGGTTTTTTTTGGCAAATACATGTTTGCCCATAAATTTTATCTACATTTTGGCAAATTCCCAAAAACCAAATCCCAAAACCAGCGCCCAAAATATAACTATTACATTTTTTTAAAAATTGCCTCAAACTTTTATATTTTATAAAAGAGCCCACTATTTATTATTTTGTAACAATGCTGTTTCGTCTTCTCGGTCATCTGATAGTTTATTATATAGTTCATTATAAAAATGATAATTTCGTACCAAATTTTGTTATGTTCGGGACTATGGTTAGCGATAATATAATGAATGTCATTGATAAAGGTATTGTTGGGCATTTGTGATAATTTTTAGAACTTGTGGGCACAAGTCATGTTTCATGTTATTTCAAAAAAAAAAAGTGAAATATATTTGGAAAACTTATGTCCAAACACATTTTCATCTTCAAATCAAACTTACCCAAATCAGATTTTTCAAAAAAAAATTTGGGAATCTATGGTCAAACGCTAGCTTGATGACTTTTGTTGTGTCCTCATTTGTCAATAGCAGGTTTTTTTTTTTTTGGTGGTAATCTAAGAGGTTAATTTTGTAGCTCACTGGTAAGGGGGTTGGGATTTGGTATCATTGAGCAAATATGTATTCTTTAGATTCGCCTAAAGGGAATTATTTGATGATATTTAGAGGTCGTCTGGTTACATTATACAAATAAAGCAAAATTTTATTTATATTTTTATATATTACTAGTCTCTACATTCGTGCAATGCACGAATATTATTTGTCAAATATTATAACGCGTACCAAAAATAAAAATAAAAACTTTTAATTGCATATATACTATAAAATTAATCATGGATATGAACGAATTTTAATAACCAGTTCCTTAAAATAATTTTTTTTTACAGAATATAACATATAGTCTAATAAACTCATTAACCTTATAAAAAAAGTTTATTATACTCATCAATAAAGTTTTGACGCAATCACAGGACAAAGCGAAACTAGTTAGAGATTAAAGTTGTAAAATCACGTTAAGATACAACAATACCTTCTTCTTTTATTATGCAAAAATCACTTTAGTTCAGTCTTAATGATTCATGTTATGGAAATTATTCTTCTTATTTTAAGATTCATTAATGATAATGTCTAGATTGATTAATTGTAATACGTCTCCAATATTAAAATTGATTTACTATTTAGAAACAAATCTCATTAACAACTACCTTAAAAGCAGTTTAATGCAATCTGACTTATTTATTGTACCACATCAGTTTCCGAAAGCAGTTCTTATTTTGACTTTTTTTTCTTTGCTTGTTTGATACTATACGATATGGAATTGATTAAGATTTAAGAGCCTATTTGGAATTTCCTTCCGTAAAAGAACTTTAAATCCGAAAAGAATTGAAATTCTTAGCCAATTCGTTCAAAGTTATGTGCTTTCCATCTTTGAAAGGTTAAAAAGATGAGAATACACGTTTTATTCTGGTCCGAGAGAATATATATGTTCCAATATAATAAGGAAAGAAAAAAATTTATTAAGGGTAAAATATATGGCAAAACTTAGAAGATTCCGAACTCTAAATATTAGGCAATGGAATCAATATAACACTTTTATTTAGTATAAAATTTCTTCAGTATTAGACAATCAATTTTGCAGACTTGGTAGGCTACGTTCAAGATGTACCAAAAGTATTTGACCCAACGTATTTGTAGTTTAATTTAAATCGAAAAAGAGTTTCAGCCTTAGGTGATTTACGGTTATATCCTTAAATTATATAAATATTTAAGAGTATAAAAATCGATCAATATTTGAGAGATATTTTAGTCGTTCAACATTTAGCATACATTATTCGTGCTTTTATAATAATATAGATATAGATACTTTGAATGCTTAGCCCACAACCAAGATTTTAATAATCTTATTTCTATTCTTGCTTATTTTATATTCTTGGACAAATTAATTCACGTATCTATAAACCACGTTATAAATTCAACTATACTATCTTATGAGTACACATTAAGTGCTATAATAAAGATTAAGGCATGATTTGTTGTTACCATTACATAATGTTTGTCGAGAATCTTTTTATTCTTGTTCACAACTTAGGTTTCTGTATAGGGATAAGGTGTGACATATAGAAAACTTTTAGTTTTAAAAACCCAGTAATTTGTCTTGAAAAACAAATTATTCAGTATTAGAACTAACGAAAGTGATTACGCCCAACTCTAGTCCTAAAAAAGATAAGTGGTCGCTGCAAATATAACATGGCTTATGAGTCCAGGGTTGAATCCCACAAAGAAGTAAGGCTTCACTATAGTTATTTAATATCACTAAGAAAACAAGTTCAAACAATTTTCGAGTGACAAAGATTAAGATTTTTGTTTTAAACTACTTAACTAAAAAAATAATAAAGTAATAAGATTATCAACTAAAGAGAAATTTGTGAATTGAAGAGAAAAAAAGCCTAGGATTATGATTTCCTCAATTATCAGGATGAATGCTTAACATGTTCAACATAATCACGCTGATTTATTTTCCATTGATCGTGAGTTCTCCTGTTACCATAATTATCTCTCGATCAAAAACGGTAATTTTCTAGAATTATTCTCTCGAATTAACCCTAGGTAGCAATTCAAGCGACTCACAAAGATCGTGCCAAAGCTTCGTTATCTCTAATCCCACTTTTAAATCCAAATAATTAATCTCTTAACTTACTTAGAAGTTACATTGTTCAACAACACCCTTATCCAAGTATTCTTTTTAAGCAACGCATAATAAATAGGCACAGTAATCGATGGTCATTCAATTAACAACAAGCAAAACGTAGTTGAACAAATAGATTATAAAAATGGCTAATTATAAATAGGCATGGTCAATAATTCACCCAATAATTGATTCCGTCAAAACCCTAGAAGAAAGGTTTAGCTACTCATGCCATTACTCGAAAACACATAAACCATTGTCAGACCAAAATCCATACAAATAAAGATAGAAAAGTAGAGAAAAACTCTTCGATTCATCTTGTGGAATGAACTTGAGGATCTTCCGGGCTCGATTTTACTTCAACAATGGTGTTCCTTGCCTTCTCAGACCAAGAATGCAGCTGGAATAAGGGTTAGAAGCTTTTATATCACGTCCCTAAGCCAAATGTCTAAGTTGGCCCCCAAGATAAAACGCAGACAAATTTGCCCTTGTGCTATAGCTATGCTTCGCACAGGGTCCGATTTTCCTTTTCTTCAGAAATTGTCTTTTAGCTTCATTAACGCTCAAATCACCTCTAATCTTCACTCTTGGCTTCCTACATAACAAACTTCAACAATTAAGCTCAATCGGTCATCTTTCAACCTTCAAAACACCTAAACACACACCAAAGTAGGGGTAAAATATATTCGATTACATGTAAATCTCGCATATTATCAGAAAGCTCAACATATTGAGGTTTGATTAACTTCAGATTAGATTGCAAAGTGCCATATTGGAAGTAAAGCTGGGGCGAAGTTACATTGTGCAACAGACCACCTTTCATCGAAAAATTATATATATAAATAAAATATTAGATTTTAGAGGTATATAACATATATTGAACATCCTTTGTCGAGATTCTTTTTTCTTCTTTCAAGTTTGGAACACCATTGGAGAAATTTATTGTTTCACCAATAAAGTAAATATTTCCTAATAAAGACGATTTCATACTCAAAGTTTAAACATGAAACGTATGAATTAAGGATGAAAATATACTTATCCTCTATCACGAAAATATATTAATTTCGCTGTGTATGTTAGGTTTGGTGGCACAAAAGTAGTATCTCTTCGGCTGGTAGATATTTAATACTACTACATAAAGTAAGACCCCACCATGTGTTTCCTATTTTATTACTATTTGAAACCTTTTTTCCATTTGTCATCATTCTAAACTGATCTCCGTTGCTCTCTAAGCTTAAGAGCGAGTGACAGAGGAAAAACAAAGAGATAAAGAGCTATGGCTTATGCTGCTGTGACCTCTCTTATGTCACCTCTTGGACTGCTAACGCTACCCAAATCCTGTTTAAATCTTCCCCAAGAAGAGGGAAAGAGGGAACTGAATCTCTTCAAGAAAAAGTAAAAGAACAGATTCAATCCCTTCGCAAAAAAGTCGGTTCACTGCAAGCGCTTCTCGAAAGTTTGGAGAAGAACATCAATGATCATGAGGTTGTAAAGCGCTGTGAAGGAAACATCAAAGTTGCAGCACATGATGCAGAATATAGAATAGAATCAGTGTGGGAAAAAATTTTAAAGGCTAAAAATGAAAAGATTCAGAGAGAAGCTTATGAGAAGTTTTGCACGAGGTTGCAAGAAGCATCTGAGTCCATAGATTCCAAGTGCAGAAAGCTAACCGAAAATATGAAGAGTAATTTGCAGGTAACGAATTCACTAGTCCAAAGTTTTGATTTACCAGAACATTCTCCACAGCTTGGCAATTGCATGGTTGGACATGAAAATGAACTCGAGGATATAAAGTGTAAACTCATGAAAATCTCATCTGATGAAAGAGAAACTATGGCAATCACAGGTATGGGGGGCATAGGCAAGACAACCTTTGCTAGAAAAATTTATGATGATCCAGAAATTAAATCACATTTTGACATCCTAGCATGGGCGACTGCGTCAAAGGAATATTGTGTTAGAAAGATGTTGCTGCAGCTTCTTCATTGTATTCCATCAACGGAGGAAGTACGCCGTGAAGCAAGGGATGATGGTGAGCTATCAGGCAAATTGAAACAGAGGCTGTGGAAACGCAGGTACCTAGTTGTCATCGACGATATATGGAGCAGCAAAGCTTGGGATGAAATAAGTCTATGGTTTCCAGATTGCAAAGGAAGTCATATCCTACTTACCACAAGGTGCGGGAATGTGGCCAGTTATGCTGCTCCAGGTAAGCCTCCTCATCACATGTCTTCTCTAAGTCCGGAGAAAAGTTGGGAACTATTGCAATCGAAGCTTCTTGAGTAAGTAGAGCTCTCTCCAGAATTAGTAAAAATTGGTAAGAAAATTGCAGAAAATTGTCATGGAATGCCCTTGACCATTACTATAGTTGCTGGGCTTCTATCTAAATGCAACAATGGAGTAGATGGATGGGAGCGAGTTGCAGATGATATAAAATCAGCAATATTTAAAGATCTTGGTAGATAATGTGAAAAGATCCTCGTGTTAAGTTACTACTATCTACCTCAACACCTAAAAGCCTGTTTTCTATATTTTGGAATTTTTCCCGAAGATGAAGAGGTTGATGTGAGAAGATTAGTGGAGCTATGGGTTGCAGAAGGACTTTTAAAGCAAGCTGATAATAAAAGTTTGGAGAACGTAGGTGAAAAATGTTTGCAAGAACTTATAGACAGAATCTGGTTCTTGTAAGCGAGCAGAGTTTTTGGGGAGAAGTGGAAACATGTAAGATCCATGACCTCTTATATGAGTTATGCTTAAGACAAGCTCGAAGTGAGAACCTCCTACCTGTTATAAATAGTAAACCACGGAATAGCGTCACGCGTGTCTCCCTATCATCCAAACGGGACTGTCTAATGATTGTTCGCCCAATTAACATTTTTTATTGGTTAAACTCTCATCGCTGTGATCAAAAGAAAATACGCACTATTGTCTATCAAGGTGCACGCAGACATGCAGGAAGAGAAAGTTTAGGATTCAAGAATTTCAAAATGATCAGAGTATTTGACTTGAGAAAGTTATACTTTCACCGTGAAATTCCAACTTTAGTATTTGATTTGGTGCATCTAAGGTATCTATCCTTGTACGTTGGAAATCATGAATATCTCCCTCTTTTCAACCTTCAAAACTTGCAAATTCTGATCATTGAAATAGGAAAGAATTGGGCAGATAGTATACCTTTAAACATTTGGAGGATGCCACAGTTAAGGACTCTACGCTTTATGAAGTCAGGATGGTTATGTCCTCCGATTATGCCTAGTGGTGAAGAGGAGCATGCGGTTTTAGAACACCTGCATACTATAACCGGTGTTGGTCCTGCATGGTGTGAAAAGGAAATTTTTGCATTAATGCCTAACTTGAAGAACTTGGAAATCGTGTTGAACAGAGTTGCTCATGAATTGTGGATACCTGTTTCCTCTTTGCCACTAATAGAAACACTTAGAATTATAGTTGGAAAAATGGATGACAATATCTTTGCCCAGTACCAGTTGAATGCACGTAAAAAGTTTTTGAAATATCGAAGTACCTTTCCACCAACCCTTAGAAGGCTGACATTAGGCGGGACGTGTCTTCCTTGGGAGGCTATGGACATTGTTGGCATGTTGCCTAACCTCGTGACACTCGAATTGGAAGACGACGCATGCGGAGTTGAATCCGAGACCACATGGGAACCCACTGAAGGAGGGTTTCCTTGATTAAAGTTCTTGTCACTGTGTCATATGCTTTGTTTCACCGAGTGGAAAGATACTGAGGATCATTTTCCAGTCCTTGAGAGACTTTTTATATCCCACTGCCTGTGGCTAGAAGAGATCCCACAAGAATTTTCAAATATTCTTACACTGCAGCTGATCGAGTTACATGACTGTTGTATTCACCTGGCCTCATCAGCACAGCAGATTCGACAAGAGCAAGAAGACACTTTTGGAAGCCAAGTGACAAATGTCCATACATACAATTGCGGACAAGGTAAGACCATCCATGTTTCATGCTTTGACAAGTATAGCATATTACCATGTTTTTTTGTGAGTCTTAAGAGTATTTCTTTCTTCTGGAGTTCTGATTGGATCAACTTCATGACTAATGTGTAATGTGTTAAAAAAACTATCGATTAAATTGAAAGAAGAGGAGAAAAGGGAGAGGAGAGGGGGCAAATTTTAAAATAAATAAAGATTCTGAACATGTTTTGACTAAACAAACTACCCTAAAACCTTCTAATCCTTTCATTTCTCTTGTGGCCGTTTCCAGACACCAAAATTCGATGCACATTGCTTAGTCTCCAGTCTCCAGTGTCTCCACTCCTTTCTTAGTAAAAGTTTTTTAATATGGTTGAGAGAGTATTAGTACAAAGTTTTTTTAATTTGATATTTCAAAGATGAGGAAGGCAAAGTATTGGTAAAGGAGGTACACATTAAGCGAAGATGAAAGACATACTTCCCATAAACTCTTGAATAAAGAGGGGACAAGAATATTGTGTTGGGTGATTTAGAACACGCCGAGAGGCGTCGAGATTGTGGGTATTGTAAGCGTATTAAGTTCGGGGAGGTTAAAAGGGCTATGAGTAAGATGAGAAGGGGAAGAGCGACCGGACCAAACGAGATACCAGTGGAATTTTGGAAGAGCGCAGGCAAGGCAGGTATGGAGTGGCTCATTAGGTTATATAACGTTATTTTTAGGACGGCAAAAATGCCCCAAGAATGGAGGCAGGGTACAATGATTCTATTGTACAAGAAAATAGCGATGATAAAAATTGCAACAACTATACGGGTATCAAGCTACTTAGCCACACGATGAAAATTTGGGAGAGGGTGGTAGAGATGCGGGTAAGGTAGGAGGTGTCTATTTTCGAGAACCAATTCGGATTCATGCTGAGACGATCTACTACAGAAGCCATTCATCTTGTTAGGAGATTGTCGGAGCAGTATAGAGAGAGGAAGAATGACTTACATATGGTGTTTATTGACCTAGAAAAAGAATAGAACAAAGTTCAATGGAGGTTCTATGGAGATGTTTGGAGGCAAGAGGTGTACATGTGGCGTATTAGGGCGGTTAAGGACATGTACGATGAGGCCAAGACCCGGGTAAGAGCAGTGGGAGGAGACTCAAAGTACTTTCCAGTAGTGATGGGGTTGCACAAGGGATCGGCTCTTAGCCCTTTTCTCTTTGCCTTGGTGATGGAGGTATTGACGTGGCATATCCAAGGGGAGGTGCCATGGTGTATGCTATTTGCAGATGATATAGTATTGATTGACGAGACGCGCAACAGGGTTAACATTAGGTTGGAGATTTGGAACATACCCTATAGTCTAAAGGCTTCGAGTTGAGTAAGACTAAGACGAAGTATTTGGAGTGCAGGTTCAATAACATAACTCGTGAGGTAGATGTTGAAATGAGGATTGATACACAAGTCATCCACAAGAGAGAAAATTTGAAGTATTTGGGGTCAATAATCTAATGACATAGGGAGATTGATGATGATGTTACACATCGTATTAGAGCAGGGTGGATGAAATGGAAGCTCCTGGTGTCTTGTGCGATAAGAAGGTGCCACCAGGACTTAAAAGATAAGTTCTATAGAGTGCTTGTTAGACCAACTATGTTGTATGGGACGGAGTGCTGGTCTGTCAAGAACTCTCATACTCAAAAGATGAGAGTAGCAGAAATAAGGATGCTGAGGTAGATATGTGGGCATATCTCTTCATATTAGGAACAAAGTTATTCGGGACAAGGTGGGATGTCCTCCGTGGACGACAAGATGAGGGAACCGAGGTTGAGATGGTACGGGTATGTAAAGAGAAGATGCACAGATCCCCCGATGAGGAGGTGCAAGATGTTTGGCTATTGTGGGTCTAAAAAAATACAGAGGTAGGCCAAAGAAGTATTGGGAAGAATAATTAGGCAGGACATGGTATGTTTTCAACTTACCGAAGACATGACCCTAGATGGGAAGTTATGGAGGTCAAAGATTAGGGTAGAAAACTAATAAGTAGTCGAGTTTATGAGAATATATTTGCTTCGTTTTTTCCCATATTAGTATTATCATTTTCGTACTTCGTATTCAATTTCTTTTGCTTTGTTATTTTGATGTTATTTATGTTCTTGTCTTTAGTATTTTCTACATTGTCTCTTCTTTACTATTCTCTTGTTCAAACTTGCTGAGAATTATTTTTTTGAGCCGATGGTCTTTCGGAAATAACCTTTCTACCTCTACAAGGTATGGGTAAGGTCTGCATACACATTACCCTCCCAGACTCCACATTGTGGTAATACACCGGTTATGTTGTTATCGTAAATCGCTTTTAGTTATCTGAATTGCACTGAATTCATACAGTATCTTTGTTTCATTTGTTATTCCACTTATACACCAAATTCATACAGTAACTTTGTTTCATTTGTTATTCTACTTATACACCAACTTTTATTACAGTATCATTGGGAATGATTTAACAAAGAAAGAGCTGGAAATATATTTCAAAATGTCTTGTATATATGATTTCCAACGGAATGTTGTTCTGGTGGCAAAATTGAGGCCCTGTTATAACCTTGAATTTTCGGGTTCATTCTCCTAAAAATTAGGACGTATAGCTCATTTTATTTCTATTCCTCCTTGGAAGATGCGCAACATTGCACTACTAGTAGTTAATAGAGAAGTTTATCGTGTGCCTCACACAACTGCTCTTTTTGTCTCACAAAATTGTGGATCTCAATCTTATACTTCTGGTTCCACAAATATCTGGTCCACAGAATTGTAAGACAAAAAAAATGCCTCATATGAGACAAAATAAAATTTTCCGCAGTTTATACTCCATTGGTTTTGAACTTGTTTATTACTGAGTACTTTTTATTAAGACTTAGCTTTATAATTATCCCAATATATGCGTGAAGATTGTAATTTAACTGTAATTTGATGGTTAAGATGCTAATATTTGTACTTCTTTTCTTTTTAATAGCTTAGTGCTTCAAATGCCTCCAATGCCCCCAATAACTTACTGAAGAGAAATTCCTGCGGACTGAGGGAAGGTAGTTGCAACCATACACTTCGTTTAGAGCTTTCTATTTTTCTCGAGCATGGTGTTAAGAAATTAAGATCCTTATGCATTTGGTTGTGTTTTTATTTCTAGCTTTTCATTTTCAGTCGTCACTTTTTAATGCGAAAATAATATTTGATCAAAAAATACCCCTACTTAACAGACTAATATGAACTACTCCTACTGAATATTAGAATAATATATGTCAGAGGAAAATGTGTCTCCAGACTTAATTATTTCTATATTCCATTTTTTTTCAGCAGTGAATACCACAAAAATTATAGTAAAGGTAATTTTAGAAAATTGAGAGCATTCAAATCAAATTTGGTTGCTTCACCTGTTTTCTTTCTCTCGCCGGCGACGGAACTGGAAAGCCAACGTTGCGACGTGACGGCAAACTCCGGTAGCGCTCAACGCTCTCCGAAAAGAACAATCCCGATGGCTCGACGGAACCCTAACTTCAACGCTTCTGAATTCCAAATTGTGAAAATTAATTGGTATGGTTGGACTTGTGTCACGAGTACAGAGGTCAGAGATGATGATAGTTGTGGTTTCTTTATTCAAATTCAGCGCAACTCTTTTGAGTGTTTTCACATATATTCTCTCCTTTCATTTTCTGGAGTTCGAACTAATAAAAATTTAAATTCCATGAATTGTTTCTGGAACTTCAAAAATGATTCATGGAGCTTGAATTGAGCCGTTAAAGTATTTTTATTCACAACTATTTTCGTGTCAAAAAGCTTTCAAAATAGTGACTAATGTTTGATAGCAAGGAATGTGGATTTTCTCTAAACAATGATATCGCGATATTTTGTTTCCATATTATATTCATCTTGCTCTCTTTTTCCTTTCAAATTAAATCCTTAAAACATTTTAATTAGCAAACATCGACAAAAGTACCTACCTATACTAGACAAATATAGCTATTAATATCCTAATAGTTAAAAAACATGATTCCATACGATTATACCCTCGCCAAACCCGACGAAAGGGGGGTTTTAGGCTCGTGGCTTTTTACAATGTTGAATTTAAGAAAATATCTTTTTTAGATCTTTTATGTGTAAAAGATAGATTTCTCATGTGTAAAAGCAAATCTCCCATGTGCAAAAAAAGAGATGAGGTCATAAAACTAAAAAAAAGTTTGTAATGGACCACAAAATCAATTGATCCGAAGAAAGGAGAACATGCCTATGCCTAATAGTTTATTTCTTTGGCTCTCTTTTCCCTTCGTAAGAAGATACGATATTCAAAATCCTACATTTTTTATCAACTTAACAATGCTGTTTTGTCGAAAAAGTATTGTTATTATAGCTCCTTTAAAGTTACTTTGTAAATTATAGAGCTATTACTTGATTAATGAAAGAGCAGATATACATAAAGCTTTGTCGTCTGGAGTTATTGGTGGAGGTGATGTACAAGGAATTATCCTAGCATCAAATAAAAAGTATTGTACGTACAAACATTGAATTTATTGTACTAGATATTTTAGAGGAAAGAGTTCTATCCTTTTATATGAGATTGTATATATAATTGAGGTCAATATTAGCAAGGAAAAAAAGAATATTTGTTCTAAAGGCAAGAAATATTTATTAAAATAATCAAAACCAAAATAGAATTACATCATGAAAATATCCTTGTTTACTGTAAATGAGAAGTAACAGAACAAAGAATAGCTGTAGAAAAAAGAATTTTAACACAATATACCGAAGTATTCTTAAATTCTTGTGATGTTTAACGGGTCATTCTTCATAATAAAGCATATTACTAAAAATAAAATAAAATATTTCTACAATTCTAAATTTCAAATTTAAAATATGACAGAAATTTCCTTCGACAAAGTTGTTGGAGTGCAGATTTTGGAATCAAAACATGTGAACAAAAGAACGTTTTTAATTTTCATTACGAGAGAATCCTTTCTAATAAAATAAACAATTCACACACACCTACCGCCTTTGCTTTTAAATATTCTCCATTTCACTTTACTATAATTGTATAATTGGAGAAGCATGTCAATTGTTTCACTCCCTTTAGCAGAATCTCACACACTGCGAAAAATGGCGGAGAAGAAGCGATTGGTAACTGTTGCTGCTCTGCAGTTTGCCTGTACCGACGATGTCTCCACCAACGTCGACACTGCCGAGAGGTTTTTTTCCTCTTTCTTTCATAGCCCCTTTTGCACATACGTATTTAATTACTTATATGGCCAGTTTTGGTTATCTTTTTCAATTTCAGTAGAAATACGATTAGGATTTCTAAAAAGTTGAAGACTTTTGTTGTGTCCTCATATGTCAATCACAGTTGTTGTTTTTTTTTTAAAAAAAACTAGAGGTTAATTTTGTAGCTCACTGGTAAGGGAATTGGATTTGGTATCATTGAGCAAATATGTAGTCTTTAGATTTGCAAAAGGGGAATTATTTTGATGACATTTAGGGGTCGTTTGGTTTATAAACCAGTGGTGCAGGAATTTTAATGCAGAGATTATTTTGAAAATGGGGCCTTTGGTTATTTGTACTAAAAATGGGGGTTATATAGGGTGTTAATGATGGGTTTGAGGAAAAGACATTAGGCTAATTTTGCTGTTTAGTGTTTAATCCTTGTATTGTTATACCATGCTAAAGGCGGGAAATAATACACCAATTGTTGTAGTAAAAGTATACTAAGATTAGCTACGCAAGATTCAAAATACAACCAAACACCGGATAAAGCAGTACCAAATATTATACCATGATTTCATCTTATACATCAAAACCAAACAGGTCCTTACATATTGTGGCTCTAAGATTATGGCTTTGATACAGATTGGTTAGAGCTGCTCATCAGAAGGGTGCAAATATCATCCTCATACAGGTACAAGACTGCCCCATTGTTGGAATATTTGGCTATTACACGAGAACCCATGTGTGAACATGTTGTCAGCTTTTTTATCCATTGTTGCTTGTTCAAGTGCTGGAACTTTATTCCCGAGCTGTTTGTTTTCCCTCGAATTGTCTTATTGCTTCCTTTACGTGGTAGTTTACACTGAGATTGTTGAAAGTTATATTTAAAGGTTTGGTGGTCCTTAATAGGTTAGAGATGAGACCTTTGGCCTGTCTTAGGGCATAGCTTAATGGAATGCTAGTCTGGTCATACCTGTCAACAGCATGTTAACTGACACTAGGAATTGCTTGGCCAGTTCTTATGAGAGTTCCTGATCGAATGGTCCCTTAAGTTTGGGAGAAGATTTGTTTCCATAAATATAATACAACTCTGAGCATATTTGAGAACTTTCGGTCCATTAACAAACTCTGTAAATGCGATGGAATAGTTGTTGTGCTTCGTTATTTTAACGTCTTGTTAATTCTGCAATTCAACTGCGGATGCAAAATTGCATGTAGAATCCAATAAAAACAGCACCTAACTAACCTTGGCTGCAGGACAACTGTCTTTTTCAAGGATATTGGAACCATTATAAAAATCACTATACATGAAAACATTAAGAGAGATATTACAGATGCCTTTATTGGAAAACAGTATAAAAGGCGTGGAACCATTCAGCAGCAACATTAATTATGCTATTTTATTTGTATTAGCTTTTATTTCCAGATATGGTATTATGTTAGGCTTTTAATTCTATTTCAAATTTCAATTAGGTTTCCTACTTGGAAAAGTTTTCCTATTTTATCTGTAAGCTCTATTTAAAGAGCAGTAATGCTAGAAATAAAGACACGCAGAATTTTCTTTTAAACTCTAGAGGTGAGAGACTCTCTCTCCACGAGTCTTAAGGTTGGAGCTCCCTTTGACGAGCCCCACAGATCTGTCACCATAGGTCGTTCAAAGGGAAGAAATAAAAACAAAAAAAAGACCTTGTTACTGGAAGAGGATTTTTTTGTTAATCGTCCAGTGACACGATCCTTAACCCGTGAATATAACAAATTGGTATCAGAGCCAAACACTAAACACTATGGGCGATAGCAGCGAATTAAGAGTTCTTTTACAAGAAATTCAGCAAGCGAATGAATTAAGAATTGCTGCAATTGAATCGCGAATGGAAGCTCGGTTACAACAAGTATCGCAACAACTGGAGGAACTAATAAGCAGGTCCAACAGAAGCCGCAACAAAGAAACTGATGATGGCTTAGCAGGCAGTAGTGCTATTGGCAATCGAAATACCAGAATAGATAGAGAGACCAGAATTACGAACGGGAGGCAGAATTGTACCACGATATACCAAGCTTGATTTCCCCACCTTTGATGGTTCTAGCGATCCGCTGATATGGCTCCACCATTGTGAGAAGTTCTTTGCCAATCAACACACTGCGGAGTTGGATAAGGTTGGTTTGGCACCTTTTCACATGTTGGGCGAGGCTCAACTCCGGTATTTCAAATTGGAACAGGAAGAACCAACACTCATGTGGGAAACATTTAAAGACTATTGTACTCTCAGATTTGGGCCACCTTTACGCGGCAACCCATTGGGGGAGTTGGTGAATCTTAAACAAACAGGGATGGAAGAATATCAACGCCAATTCCAGGGGATGCTAGCACGTGCTTGTACGGTGCGGGCAGATCAACAGGTCGACCTATTTACAGCACGATTAAGAGATCCAATTCATCTAGATGTAGAGATGTTAAGTCCTCCAAATTTGGCCCAAGCGATGAATCTGGCACGTGCATATGAGAAAAGGCAACAACTTACTACCAGCCTCCGTCGAAGTTGTGGAACATCTTTTGGTATGAGTTCAAAGACCAACATTGGATCAATTGCAAACTCGAAGATTAACTCTGGCCAAGGAAATTTTACATCAGCAAATTCCAGTACCAACAGTGTGAAATCGCCATTTATTAAAAGGTTGTCACGAGTCGAGATGGCAGAAAGACGGGCAAAGGGTTTGTGCTATAATTGTGATGAACAATATGAACCTGGACATCAATGTAAAAAATTATTTTGGTTAGAAATTAGTGATGAAGAAACCATGACACAAGAAGCCGCTGACGAGCCAGAAATATCCCTGCACGCCATAACAGGGAAGCAAAATGCTAAAACCATGCAACTACAAGCTATAATGAAGGGTTAAACATTACTGAGTTTGGTCGATTCTGGAAGTACCCATAATTTCATAAGTGATATAGTAGCTCAACATCTAGGGCTGCAAATCCTACCTAAGTCAAATTTGTGTGTCTCGGTGGCAAATGGAGAGAAGGTTCCTAGCACTGGAATTTGTCAACGAGTTCAGTTTTCTGTTGCTGACAACTTTTTTGTGGCTGATTTTTATATAATTCCTCTGGGTGGCTTTGATTTTGTTTTAGGAATTAAGTTGCTACAAATATTAGGACCTATACTATGGGATTTTGTCTCTCTTACGATGACTTTTAAACTAGCTGGAAATTCAGTCACCTTACAATGGCAAAGGCAACCGGATGAGCCACAACTACATCTTATTTAAGCACCATCTGAACAATAAAACCAACTAGATGATTTATTGCCAGAACTCAATGATTTGTTTCATGATCCAGTGGGGCTGCCACCTCTTTGCACTTGTGATCACAGAATTTGCCTCTAACCCGGAACAGGGCCCGTAGTGGTCAGAACTTACCGGTATCCTCACTCACAAAAAGACGAGATAGAAAGGCAATGTGACCAGATGTTGCAGCAAGGCATTATTCGGCCAAGCCAATCACCTTTTTCCTCACCGGTGCTATTAGTTTGCAAGCAAGATGGAACATGGCATTTTTGTGTGGATTACAGAGAACTTAATACCATAACAATTAAGGATAAATTTCCTATTCCAGTAGTTGATGAATTGTTGGATGGACTACATGGAACTCGGTTCTTTACCAAGCTGGATCTTAAATCAGGTTATCACCAAGTCCGCATGCATCCCAGTGATATAGAGAAGACCGCTTTTCGGACTCACCATGGGCACTTTGAGTTCCTAGTAATGCCATTTGGTTTAACAAATGCTCCATCCACTTTTCAAGCATTGATGAACGAGGTATTTCGTAAGTGTCTGTGTTTGTTTGTCCTAGTATTTTTTGATGATATCTTACTCTATAGCAAGTCTTGGGAAGAGCATTTGAGTCATATTAGAACTGTTTTTGAGTTACTACGAGCTCATCACTTCTGTTTAAAAAGGTCCAAGTATTCTTTTGGAGAAAATCAAGTGGCCTATCTTGGTCATGTAGTTTCAGCAATAGGTGTATCTGTAGACACAAGCAAAATTAGGGCAGTTGACAATTGGCCCCAGCCTCGATCTATCACTGCCGTGAGGTTTTTTTTAGGACTAACAGGCTATTACCGGAAATTTATTTGTGACTATGGACAAATTACAGCTCCCCTCACAAGCATGCTCAAACAGAATTCTTTTAATTGGACAGAGGCAGCCCTAGCCTCCTTTACTGCTCTAAAACATGCTCTAGTGGCTGCCCCGGTTTTGCAATTGCCTGATTTCGATGAGGAGTTCATGGTGGAATGTGATGCTTCAGGTGTGGGAATTGGGGCTGTTCTACAACAGAGGGGTCATCCTATTACATTTTTTAGTAAAAAATTGGCTGATCGGCATTTTAAATTGCCTGCTTATGAGAGGGAACTAATAGGATTGGCTAAAGCTGTTCAACATTGGCGACCTTATTTGTGGGGCAGCAGTTTCTCATCCGCACATATCATTATAGCCTCAAATATTTGCTGGAATAACGTCTCACCACATCCCCACAACAACACTGGATCAGTAAACTCATGGGCTTTACTTTTCGAGTTGAGTATAAGGCTGAAAAATCAAATGTAGCTGCAGATGCTTTATCTCGGCGTGATACAGATGAAGGAATGCTATTCGCCATCTCACAGCCACGAGTTGTATTGATTGACGAGCTGCGAGTTGAAACTCAACATTCTGCAGCTCTCAAAGAAATTGCGCCACGATAGAGCGCCAAGAATTTGGTAAAGATTGGTCTATGCGAGACAGCCTTATTTTTTACAAAGACCGAATTTATTTGCCTACAGAATCTCCCCTAATAACTTCTGTGGTATCTGGAATTCATGATAGCACTCATGAAGGTGTTCAGAAAACAATGCAAAGATTGCGTAAAGATTTTTTATGGGAGGGTATGAAGTCCACTATTCAGGACTATATTGCTGCCCGCCAAGTGTGCCAACGCAACAAGGCTGTACACACTTAACTCCAGCCGACTTGCTTCAACCGTTGAAACTGCCAACATAAATTTGGGCTGACATTTCTATGGATTTCATTGATAGCTTGCCAAAATCATTAGGAAAATCAGCTCTTCTGGTAGTAGTCGACCGTTTCTCTAAGTATGCTCATTTCCTTCATCTAGTACATCCTTATACTGCTGCTAGTGTTGCTGGTCTCTTCTTCAACCAAGTTGGGTGTTTACACGGCCTACCTGAATCTACTGTCTCAGATCGTGATGCTCTTTTTACTAGTTACTTTTGGAAAGAGCTTTTTCGATTGTGCGGCACCAAACTAGCTTTTTCCTCAGCCTACCATCCGCAAAGTGATGGGCAAACAGAGGTTGTTAACCGCACAGTTGAGATGTACTTGCGTTGCTTTGTGGGAGGACAACCGAAGCAATGGGTGAACTGGATTTCCTGGGCAGAATTCTGTTATAACACTTCCTATCATACTGCATTGCGTGCTTCACCTTTTCAGGTTGTCTATGGGCGTGATTCACCTCATCTGCTTTCCTATGTTGCAGGATCATCTCGAGTAGATGTTGTGGATCAAGCCTTGATTGACCGGGATCTAGTTCTGCAAGAAATTCGCAGCAGACTTCAACAGGCCCAACAACGCATGAAAGAGGTTTATGACAAGGGTCATCGCGATGTCAAGTTTACGGGGTTCATTGGTCTGGTTACGGTTGCATCCTTATCCACAACGCTCTCTTGCTGGCCATAAACACCATAAGCTTGCTCCTAAGTTTTATGGTCCTTTTTCAGTGGTGCGCAAAATTGGTCAAGTTGCTTATCAACTAGCTTTACCACCAGATTGCAAGCTTCATGATGTCTTTCATGTCTCCCTTCTCAAACCTTGGGAGAAGTTCCTACCGGTCAGCCTACATTACCCCCCTCTGGAAGATGGCAAGGTAGTGTTTGTTCCAGACACCATTCTGCCATCTAGACTCAATCGTGGAAATTGGGAGATTCTTGTTCAATGGTGTGGATTTTCAGCTGATGATGCTACATGGGGAGATCTGGTTCAGTTTCGTGATGCTTTTCCACATTACAAGCTTGAGGACAAGCTCTTTCTCCAGGAGGAGAGATGTTACGGATGCCTTTATTGCGTGGAACCATTCAACAGCAACATTAATTATGCTATTTTATTTTTATTAGCTTTTATTTCCAGTTATGGTATTATGTTAGGTTTTTAATTCTATTTCAATTAGGTTTCCTACTTGGACAAGTTTTCCTATTTTATCTGTAAGCTCTATTTAAAGAGCAGTAATGCTAGAAATAAAGACACACAAAATTTTCTTTTAAACTCTAGAGGTGCGAGACTCTCTCTCTCAATGAGTCTTAAGGTTAGAGCTCCCTTTGACGAGCCCCACAGATCTGTCACCATAGGTCATTCAAAGGGAAGAAATAAAAATAAGAAAAAGACCTCGTTATAGGAAGAGGATTTTCCTGTTAATCGCCCAGTGACACGATCCTTAACCCATGAATATAACAAGAGAGAGAGAGAGAGAGAGAGAGTGAGAGTGAGAGAAAGAGAGATAAGATGATAAAGAACAATCTATTGAATATCAGACCATTATACTAAAATAATAGGCAAGTGTTAAAAAATTTAAGCGAAAATAAGTATATGTCGTGAATACTCAGCATAAAGCATGTGCTTGCTCCAAAACCAGATGAAGAATCTTCACATAATAATTAAGCTGAGGTAAGGGGCACGGAAAGGAAGAACCTGATAAGTGAGTCGATAGGGATTACGCGAAATCAATAGGCATGATATTCAGAATTGAAGTTTCACTGATCGATTAAAGTAGTATGATGATTCTCCTTACTCTTCCTATATTTTATCCTCCTTCGGGCGTCCTTTCAACCATTCTTTTCTCTGTGTATATATATTTCTTATGTGTTTGTATAAAAATTCTCTCTCTTTCTCCGCTTGATTTTTGTTTCAGTTGCTTAGTCTAACCAGTTCCTTCACCTGCACCCCCATTCTTTTAAGCATTTAGAGCTTTATTCAGAAATAGTTCTGAAAATTTCCTGATAACTCCTAGCTCCCTCCTGACCTCTTTCATAACTCCTGTGCTTCTTGGTCCATGCATTGCAAGTGCGGAAACTTAACTTGAATGCAGAGAGAGCACGTACCATTTAATGGCCAGTAAGGTTGGAAAACAATAGCGGGTGTTTAACAGAGTGCTGGGTCATTTCATACGACAATTTTGTCCTGTCATTACTGGCTCGTTTCGTAGACAGGTGTGAGAATGAGGGATAATTGCTGAAGCAGGGAGGTGGTTATAGAAGGAACCATGAGCAGCGTCGGACCACTTTGTCATATTTAATGGAGCTTGTTAACTGATAGCAGAAGCACTCAGTTTTTTTTAAATTTAAGCAAGCGACCAACAATTGCTATCAAAGCAAGAAGTATAGGCTATAGACTTGTAGGACATGTCTCACAGCTACTAAACTTAAGGGGTTAGATATGCTCACGATCATAATATAAGGACAAAGCTAAACGTACCCCCAAACTTGTAGGACCATTTGAGTTAAACTCGTCTTTGTAGTTTCCTCTTGTCTACTTTCTTGCTCATGCTAATGCATAACAAAGTAGTTCAAGAAATCTGTGCCCCTTCTGTTCCAGATTGGAGGCATATTCTGGAGACATGGCTGGTACTTTGGCTTGGTTTCAACTTGCTTCAAACAGCCTTGAAATAGAAATGTTCATTTGGTTTAGCTGTTAGATTCAAGAGAACATGATTGTGAAGTTAGCTAAAATGAACGGAGAAGTATAGTAAAACTGGTTATATAACATATTCGAGTCGGAGACAGTTGCAAATATTCCAGTATCCTACAACAACAACAAACCTAGTGTAATCCCACAAGTAGGGTCTGGGGAGGGTAGTGTGTACGCAGACTATCTTGTGGAGGTAGAAAGGTTGTTTCTGATAGACCCTCGGCTCAGGAAAAGCATAGTCACAACATAGTTGAAAAGTATTCCAGTATCCTCCTTTAAGTAATTAGATCTTACCAAAGGTTTTGTCAATAATCTTTCCCCATTTAAGTTGGCCCAAGACTGTTCACTTCCAAAATATCATCATTACACATCAATGAGTGTTCGGAGTTAAACAAGCGTAGTAAAAATGTAAAATATTAAAGTTTAACGGGGTTTTAAGATAAATATGAGAGAAGTTGTGCCTGAATCCTGAACAGCTGTCCCCTCCCCCCTCCCCCCTCCCTCCCCCAAAAAAAAAAAAACCAAACACCCCATACGGGGGGGGGGGGGGGGGATGAGCTGGCCTTGAGAAAAAAAAGATTCGGTTTGGCCTGAGTGTGTCAGAAAGGTTCAGATTTGGTTAAAACATATGAACTTAAGTGAACTGACTGAAATTGATGTCAGTTGAAGCTATTGAAGTGAATCAAACTTATGCAGTGTTGGTTACTGTAATTTCAGCATAGTGTACTGTTTTTTCTTGAATCTTTAGAGGGGGAGTCTAACTCTTCCGTTATATATTATCATTATACTTTAGTATAAGTATCCTTAGGAGTGCGGCTAACAAAAAGAACAGGATTTATAGCCAAGGTGTTTACAATGTTATATAGGTGTTGGTAACTAATAAGTAATAACTATAGAATGAGGTAAAAAGTTTGTATATGATTGTTTAAGTGTTAATGATTACTGTCCTAAGGAGTTGTCAGATCAATTTGAATTGACCTATCACTTTGACAAGTAATCTTGTTTAGCTCAGTATTTAGCAGTTGTGACACAAGTGATTAAGCTAGACAGTTGAATTGAACTTCATCTCATGTATTTTGTACATACCATGACTCAGAGTTTTGTTGATCTTCAAAAATTGCCAGTGTCCTTAATACATCTACATTAAAAGAGAATTGTTTTCTCTCAGTTTCGAGTTTCTAATGATATTTTTATAGAGTTAGGGTGATACTCTTGAAGTTTGTAGTCCTGTGAACTTCTACTTTTTGAAAGTATTTGGTATTCACCTGCATGTTTGCAGTCCAGTTTCATTGATACTTCCCTATTTACATCTCAGGAGTTGTTCGAGGGCTATTACTTTTGCCAAGCTCAAAGGGAGGACTTCTTCCATCGAGCAAAACCATATCAGGGGCATCCAACCATTGTGAGGTGAAAATTCTGATTACTTCTGGTGTCTTATTGCTGGTTCTGTTAGCATGTGTCAAGGTTCCAATAACAACCTGGCTTGTTCTTTCTATGTGCATGTTTATAGGATGCAGAAGCTTGCGAAGGAGCTGGGAGTGGTTATACCAGTTAGTTTCTTTGAAGAAGCAAATAATGTGCATTACAATTCTGTGGCTATTATTGATGCTGATGGCACAGATCTTGGACTTTACAGGAAGTCCCATATTCCCGATGGACCTGGTTAGTAAAACTTGGAAGAACATTCCAAAATCATTGTGCTACTTGTCATTATTCTGTTAGATTTCCTTCAATCACTTTCTTCAATACTCCTTTTTCATCCCCTTAAGTTGTTTGTCTCTACAGGTTATCAGGAAAAGTTTTACTTCAATCCTGGTGACACTGGTTTTAAGGTAAGGAATACTGAAGTCCTGTTACGATATTGCGATAGTGATATTTTCCTGCTTTCCCCTTTGCTCATGGACGTAATGGTGTTCATAAACAGGTGTTCCAGACTAAATATGCAAAAATCGGAGTTGGTAAGAGAATATATGTTGTCATGGTTGTTCTTTAGGTTTCATTGTGTTCTCTACCTTTGATGAACATTTGGATACATCGGAGAAAAATAAAAGTTGTGCTGCTGTGGGCTAAAACCTTAAATCTCCACAAGTTACTTACATACACTTCACTTTGTAATTTTAAGATTTTATTAAAGAGGACAAAGATACTCTTGTTGTAAATACAGTGAAGACTGAAGATACACTACCGATAGTATTGACTGTTATTAAATTCTATCCAGCAATTTGCTGGGATCAGTGGTTTCCTGAGGCAGCTCGAGCTATGGCACTTCAAGGTGCAGAAGTACTGTTCTATCCTACTGCAATTGGTTCTGAACCTCAAGATGATGGACTTGATTCTCGTGATCACTGGAGGAGGGTGATGCAAGGACATGCTGGAGCTAATGTGGTAAGTTTTATTTTTCATTTTTAACTTTTTTTTCGTCAAGAATGATAAGTAAAGGGGATGTTTATGTTGGCATGAGCAGGATAGCCTAGTTGAAAGGATCCTCCACCTTCAATCATAAGATTTTGGGGGTTCGAGTCACCAAGGGAGCAAAAGTGGGAAAAGGGCCACTATTCGACTCCTGGGCAAGGGGTTGGGATGGTGGGGTTTTAGCATAACCAAAAAAAACAAACAAGGAAAGTTGTGTCCCAAGCTAGAATTTGGTCCAGCTAAAATGTTAATTATGCATCTTGATCTTAGTTTATTAATTTTATTATACACCGAGCTGCTTTAGCTTATTCTTTTCTTTTAATCATTCTTTTGCTCGGCTGAGCAACATACCTGCATTACAATTGGGTAAAAATGTCTGTAAGGGACAAGAATTGAAGAGATGTACAACAAAAAGTTTATGCAAGAAAAAGGAAACACTGAGTCATGCCCCTCTTATATATTTGCTGGACAGATTGGAATAGCCACCAAAAGTGCTTTTCCTCTCTTAACCAACCCCTTCCATTGTAACTCCTATTTGAGCTTAAAACTGGACTATTTCAGTATGTTTTCTTGGTGTGGGTTTCTTCCTTAACTCTAGGGCTGACATTATATGTACCCCAATCTGACTGGATTCATATTCTATTTGATCTTACAAGATGTGCCGTATACACACACACACACTCTGCTAATCAATTCTTCACGACAAGCATAGCATTTACTGTACACTATTTATGTCATTTTCCTATGCATTCTCTGTGTAGAAAAGGAAACCAACAATTATTTGCAACTTTTATTAAAAGAAGAATTTCGATTTCTATGGTTTTAATACACCAAATAAAACCAAACGCGAATTGTTGGTTCTCAACTTCTCATTTTACAAGACCAAAGCCAAGAAAGTGACTTTTAAATTGTTGGTTTGGTTTGAATCAATTTGGTTCAGTCTTTTTTCTAGAAACACTTTGTCCTCTTTAATTTTTATCGTGTTCAGGTACCTTTAGTAGCTTCAAACCGCATTGGAAAGGAGACAATTGAGACAGAGCATGGGAAAAGCGCGATAACATTCTACGGCTACTCTTTCATTGCAGGTAAGCTATTTGACAAAAATCTGTAGCTATAGAACTTGAAAAACATCTATCTCCTTATGTTGCTAAGGGGCTCTGAACCTGGTTTAAAAATGAACAGGGCCCACTGGGGAGTTGGTAGCAGCTGCTGATGATAAAGAGGAAGTTGTTCTTGTAGCGCAGTTCGATCTGGACAAAATCAAGTCCAAAAGGCAGAGTTGGGGGGTATTTCGTGATCGACGCCCTGATTTATATAAGGTTCTTTTGACATTAGATGGAAGCAACCCAGTCAAGTGATCCAAGATGGACCAAGTATCGCCGATTCTCCTGCCTTCTTTTTGTCAATCATATCAATAAAAGAGTGAGGACTAAAATATAATCTTGTATTCAAGTTCTGCTGTAATGTAACTCGCTGTATACTGTAATCTATCACAATCTTGGAGTTTGAATCCTGCAATGTTTCATCAGTAGAATTATTGTGCTACTTTGATGGGTTTGGTCACATCCAAGTAGTGAACACAATCATCATTGGGACCTTGATTTGTATTTGTTTACACTGGTGGATGGCTGTTCTGGAAGATCCCATTTCAGAAAACCATTTCCAGACATAAACACTTGGAATGTCAATTTCTCAATATATCTCTGAAAGCATTGGAGCTATATCTGGTGGTCCACAATATCTTTCAACGTATCATTTTCTTGATTTTTAGATAGAGTGATTGCATTTTCGGGTCCCTCTATATTCTGTTTTTGATCCATTTAGATAGAAAAGTGAACATATTCTTTGCCTTATATTTAGTTTGGAATTATTTCTCGTGGAATGAATGATCCAATTGCTGCAGCCACTTGGAAACGCCAAGGCCACAGATTTATTTGCTTAGTAAAAAAATCTATGTTTTGATGAATGAATATTTCCGTGTAGAAGATTTTTGTTTCAAATTTTCAGGGAACTTAAGATACGTGTTATGCCATATGCTATACAAATGCATGTTTTTGCAGACCATAAAGTATCTTAGCATATCGTGTTGTATTGTATTGTATTATATTGTACTTTATCGTTTCGATAAATATAATGTTTGGATAGATTATATTGTTTGTCGTCATTTCATGATGTCATGCACTAACAATATGAAAAATATACTTGTCATATTACAAAGAAAAAGCAAGATACAAGGTAGAATTATTATATAAAAAGGTAGGGTAAATGATAAAATATGATTATTTAATAATTAGGAAGTACAAGATGGGAGTAAAAAACAAAGTAACGATGCGACCCTGCCAAATCGATCAAAACAAACATTATATTTAAAGTAACAATATGATACAATACAATAGGTAACAACCATTCAAACAAGCTGTAAGCTTTTGTAGGAAAAGTAATTCTATACTTGTGCTACCGGGGTAGCATATATTGGTGGGATAGTTAGGTGCGTCTGAGCTTTGGTCAAACACCGTTATTGCTGTTGTTGTTGTTATTATTATTAGTTTAATTATTTTTTCCTTTAAAAAAGGAGTTTCTGTGGCCTATGAGGCATTGTAAAATTTCCTCTTTTGTGGGTTGCCCTTAGTGATGATTATGTTCTATATATATGGTTCTGTGTTTTGTTATCTTCTCTAATCCAATCAATACCAGTTCTATGCTGAAAAGGGCATCATTATTGTACAGAATCTTATCACAGGAAAAGCGTCCTGTTTGCTAGACTGATTTGAATGCGTTAAAACTACAAATGTCAAAACTTTTCTCCATTTTACTTTGTGATTGTGAGAGAAACTGATATTTTTATTTGGTAAACTCACGTTGGCTCTTTCTTAGAGTGTCTCTTCTCTTGGTCCTAAGGACATTGGTAGGTTTTTGAGGATGTCTAGTTAGTGATTCAAACTGTTACATGTGTCTATAGAAATTAGAATATAGGTAGGTGGCTTCTTTAGGTCATATTCATATACTTTCGGCTACAAAAAGTTGTAGATATTTTGCAATCTATCTTCATCTGAACATAGGATTACTGTGTCTTTGAGCTACCTTCCCTGTCCTATCTCCTAGAACAACCCCCCCCTTCCCCCCCCCCCCCCAAAAAAAAATGCAGTTCGAAATTCCTTTTTTTAATCTTTTTTTAGAGTAAGTTTTATGTGCGGATAGAGTAAAAACTATTGAGGAGCCTTTTAGTTAGAGTGATTAAGTAGGTTACCGCGGGTGTAAAATTTGGGATAAAGTGTATCATATATTTGGTTGAGGGTATTAGTTAAAATCAAAATAAGTTTTATACCACACTCAGGGAATATTTTTCCCATATTGAAAGTAGGATAAATAATCCCTCGGTTATAATCATGGTTATAATCCTAGAATAACCTGTGATTGAACCGAATCCCTGATTGTACTTAAAGTTATTTGCTATAACAAGTTACTACATTAATAGTACAGTTTTTTTTTATACAGTTTGGCTGTATAATAAAGACACTGACTACCAGTATTCGGTTTTTTTTAATCCAAACAAGTATGGACAAGTTCAATTTATAGTACGGGAAATGCTTATCTTTTTCTTAACCAGAAATTCAATTCACAGTAAAAAAACAAAAAACAAATATAGGATGTAGCAAGTGGTAGCTTGTTG
Source organism: Nicotiana tabacum (assembly GCF_000715075.1). NCBI lineage: Eukaryota > Viridiplantae > Streptophyta > Magnoliopsida > Solanales > Solanaceae > Nicotiana > Nicotiana tabacum. The sequence goes on along the minus strand of NC_134097.1, from coordinate 120,040,594 downwards.
CACAAAGTATTCAGTAGTTCCGCAGGGTTCAGGGAAGGAACGCAACCCCAAAGAGTGTGATGTAGGATGTAGCAAGTAAATAATAAAAAATCCTATAGTAAAATGCATCCAGAGAATTCCTTTTGCAGTTTCTCTTTATTTGCAGAATTTGCAGAGAAGAAGAAAAACAAAGCTTTTAAACTATATCTTGCAGGTTTCTTGCACCTTTGGAACATAGCAGATAAAGAAAAAAACAAAAACAAAAAAGTAAAAACTATGAAACAAAACAGCTTTCATGCAATACATGCTTTGATGATGTTCAACTCCTATACATGCTTTGCATCATGCTCTTCTTCAACATTATGTGTATCATCATCAACATCATCATCGTCGTCTTCGTATTCATCTTCATCTTCATCTACAATCTCATCATCTGAATGAATAACATGCATCATTAAACGTCCATCTTCTCTGCATGCATGCAAGAATTCTTGAGTAGGAATTCTAATTTCCTTAAGAATAAATCTCCCATCTTCCCTGAATGATTTGAAGCAAACCCAAGGCTTCCCACTTTTCCCTATGCAAGAAATAGGAGGTGGAAATGACCCTTTGTTTGTTCTTGATCTCTTCGAATAATCATGATTAATTATTACTTGATTCTCTGGCCTACAGGGAACGCGCATTCTCCCTTTTTCTTCTTGTTGTTTTTTCTGATTCTCGATACTCAAATCGTTCATTAGGTCCTCAACGTCATCAGAGCTCTCGAATCCAAGGCCTTCTGTGCACACCGATAGACTATCCGATGTTCTTGAAGAAAAGCTATCACTATGCCTATCTTGTTTCTTGTGGCTGCAGCTATTGGTATTTGGATAATAACTTGAAATAGGGCTTTTGTTTCTTTCATACTTGTCCTTAATATTGTCCAGCCCTTTAATTTCAGATTGATGAATTGCATCAAGGAAAAACGACGAAGAAGAAGAAGAAGACAATGATGATAATGATGATGAAGCAGATGATTGAGGTAGACAAGAAGAGAAAGAAGACGAAGAAGAAACAACAGAGGACGAGGAGGAGGAGGAGGCAGAGGAAGATATAGAGTTGTTGTTTTCTTTAAAATGTAATTCGCCGAAAATCTCAGTGAAGGAGGAGTTATCAATATTAGGTTTCAAGGATTTAGAATTTTTCCATGAGGTTGAGGAGAGGGATTCAATAAGTGTTGGATTTTCAGGCAATGGTTTCTCAAATATGTGTTGTAGGCTTCCACAGGCAGCCATAGTTTTTGTTGCCTTTTTTCTCTTTGTTAGTTGGCACAAGACCAACAAAATAATGAATACTAGTAAATCTTTTAAGGCAAATTAAGACCTTCTTGTTGTTGTGTAGAAGGAAGAAATTATGCACGAGATGGACATGAGATTGCTGATAAAGTCAAGGTGCTGTTTTGTAGGAGTACCTCTCACTTTAATTTGAAAAGAAAAGTAGAATAAAAGATGAGTGGTTATAAATCTTCTATTCATTCGGTGGTCTCAATTTTACATGTCAAACTGTAAATTCTCTCTCTTTCTTCCTTATCTTTTCTTAGTAACCATTGATATATATAACAAATGATTCAACTACTTTTTACGCGGAAATGAACTGACTTTGGAATATACTGCAAGTCCAACAGGATTATATTGTTGGAGTAATGACTGAATAATAGGGTTATCTTTGGCTAGTTAGTGTATTAAACTTTCTATTTCTTGAAATTCTCACTCGGAACACATTTTGCTTCTATAATCAGGCCACACAAAATCACTATCATTTGTTTATAAGGAACCACTATAATGCACCTAAGGGCGTCGCTTAGTGGTCAATAAAGTGGGTGCAAATCTTGAAGATCGGGGTTTAGATCCCAGTGCAGACAAAAATACTAGGTGATTCCTTCCTATCGGCCTGAGCGTTGATGGACAAACTTATCCGGTATTTGTACTTGTGGGAGATAGCAGGTAACTAGTGAAACAGTCAAAATGCGCCCAAGCTAGTCCAGACACTAATATTATCAGAAAAAGAAAATAGACAAGTTGGGGTCGGCTTTATGAATCCTCACATCCATTTCACTCAATATAAGCTTGTCTCAACTTCAATTTTCTTTTTTTTTTAAAAGGTTTCCTAACTCGAGAATTTTCATCATTTTCTACTAACATATAAATCTCTGACAAGATTAAAAATTCCTAGCAAATATTAGATCTAAAGTAAAAGCACTAACATTTGTTACTATGAGAAAAGTCAAGTGGTATCTACTATGGAGTGAAAGCCACTTATGTATGCAAGACAGCACTAAAAAGACTCAGGACCTCAGCAACTTTCTGTAATTTTCTATCTCATCATGCAATTTGAAGTAGTGTTCCATAAGTATCTTTGATGTGATTTCTGAAAGATCATACACCTATAACTAGCACATCCTGGTTTTGATTTATTATATGGTTGACAAAATTGCTAGATTGTGGTCAATTTCCAGATACACCTCCCTAAACTAGTATACATTTCACATACTAAAATAGTACTACTGTTATTAATTAAAGGGCAGCCCGGTGCACTAAGGTTCCATTATGCGTGGGGTCCAGGAAAGGAGCGGACCACAACGGTATAATGTACGCAGCCTTACCCTGCATTTCTGCAAGAAACTGTTTCCACTGCTCGAACGATCTCCTGGTCACATGGTAATAACTTTACCAGTTACGTCAAGGCTCCCCTTCCCTACTGCTATCAACTAACCCTCAAAAACCAACCTACCTTTGCCTTCCCCTGCCTGTAGTTTTCAACTAGCTGAGTATATTCCCAGTGGATCCATATTGATCATCCAATTCATTTCAAAGAAAATGAAAGGCCACTACAGCAATTTATCGCACAACAATACTATGCAACCACAAAAAATACTAGTTAGTGGTGCTTTTTCTTTATTTGGGTGTTTTTCCTCGATCAACAACAACAACAATAAACCCTATGTAATCTCACAAGTGGGATCTGGAGAGGGTAGTGTGTACGCAAACCTTACCCTTATCTTTAAGAAGGCATAGAGGCTGTTTCCGGTAGAGTGTTTTCCTCGATCAGGTTTTACTAATATGAAAACATTATTGTAGCATCAGAATATGAAAAACTTTATCTTTGTTGTGGTCCTGAAGCATCAACATTTCTAACATACCAAATACAGTTCATCAAAAGAAAAGTAAAAGGATTGGTCCTCCACACAGATTAGGCAATAAGGTATATGGAAGTGGACATCCACATTGTGCAAGTGCAGATCAATCATATTCGCGTTCTAGCATTTAGAAAGCAGACTGTATAATGTACACATCAAACCGTAACCAGTTAAAACAAACCACCGACAGTACACTAGAACACATACATGAAGCATTAATCATTCACATTTTCACAACCAAATAGTAATTGTTACCATCTTAGTCAGCATAGAAAGTTGTTCCCTCCTCTTTACCGCCAGGCTTCTGTCCGCTCTGTCATTGAATTTATACGACTCAAGTTGCTTATTCCTTTAGATTTACTATCATTTCCCAGAGACTGAACTGTAGTTGGCTCTAAATCAATTTTCAGAACATCCTTCGTCTGATTAGAATCACTTGACTGGCCTATCCTTTGAGCGTCCTCTTCAAAGTTTGGACCTTTTGTCATACAGGCTTCTCTTGCCATGGTATCAACATGGATAGGAGTTCCACAAGATACACTATCGTCGGATTCCTCTGAAGAAGTTGTATAACTAAGATATTCATCATCAGTGTTGTTATCTACTCGATTAGATTCAGATACCCTGGCTGAATCGGGCTCTTCTACAGTATACACCTGCTCAGTCGGTTCATCTGATTCATTGGTGCTCTCCAGAGATAGTTGCGGTGGACTTTGACGACCATTCTCATCAGGTCGGCCTAGGTTAGAAACAGAAGCTGGTTCAATCAGGGAATCTTCTCTTTCTTTTAAGGTCCTTTCGATGAGCGTCCTCAAGAAATTCATTACTTGGACAGCATACATCAGTGCAGTCAACGGATCTGCCATCTGCAAGGAAGAAGATTAAAATTACTACTTATTATACTGATCCAGCCATTAGAGGAGAACGGTGGGCAGATATCCACGGAAACAGAACCAGTTTAATGGTTCAGATATTAATTGATTTAAGAAAAAAGAAGAAATAAGAATAGCAACTTGTTCTCACTTGCGGTATTTTTCATTTCATTTTCTTTCAAAAGTTATGGACTAGATTCATATTGAAAATGAGTTGCCCGTTTAAAAAAATAATGGTAGGAAACAATACAACTGGCTTTCCAAATTTCAACTCATTCTCTATTTGCTTAGCTATAAACTCTCAGCTTATGGAAGGTAAACCGTCCGCTTGGAAGTTTCATGCCAGTATTGAGGAGAGAACCCCTACCTCCCTCCTCTTCGCAAGTTACTAATTTTCCCCATCTTGTTTCTGTTATCTTTTTTCAATTTTGGGGTTTCAGGGGGGGGAGGGGGGTAGGGTCATGTTTATGGGGTTTACTTATCTCGGCTACCAAAGGGCAAATGCCAACAATGTGCATATAGTCTCAGAAATTACCTGTGTCATGTTAGGAGCAAACACCATTGCGATGTTGCGCGTATTCATCTTGTTAAGGTGTTCTTCCTGGACAACATCAGCCATGAGATTGATAGCCCAGTCCAGCAGAGCAGCTTCTGTTGGTGGCAGAAGTCTCACGAGTGCAATGCTGTCCTCTTCTAATTGGCATTGCATGACCTGCTCGGGAGAAAGTGTATCCAACACCCCACTTGGCAGCTCCCTGAACCAAGCCTGTTGATTTACATGATGTCAAATCAAGGATAAATATACCACCAACAGGTTTTCAAATAACCAACACATAGAAACCATGAAACATAAAATGCTAGATTTACAGCAGAAACATCACAGTTCACAAAATAACCATAAACGTCAAGGACATAAGGAAGTTGTCTAATTGCAAGCCTGTGATACCAGTCACTTTAGTGAGACAAATTTACAGCAGAGTCATAACATGCAATTATGTAGACTTTTACTAATTAGGTGCAGTTTAAAAATCATAAGCTTCTAGAGTTTTGCCTTCATTAATCAATCACATGATTTGGTAGCCCATGGTAAATTTTGACAAGCAAATAAGCAGCATTGCGGTATTTTTCACTTGCGGTATTGAAAATGCTAGATTTACAGCAGAAACATCACAGTTCACAAAATAACCATAAACGTCAAGGACATAAGGAAGTTGTCTAATTGCAAGCCTGTGATACCGCGGTCACTTTAGTGAGACAAATTTACAGCAGAGTCATAACATGCAATTATGTAGACTTTTACTAATTAGGTGCATTTTAAAAATCATAAGCTTCTAGAGTTTTGCCTTCATTAATCAATCACATGATTTGGCAGCCAATGGTAAATTTTGACAAGCACATAAGCAGCATTGCGGTATTTTTCACTTGCGGTATTGAAAATGCTAGATTTACAGCAGAAACATCACAGTTCACAAAATAACCATAAATGTCAAGGACATAAGGAAGTTGTCTAATTGCAAGCCTGTGATACCGCGGTCACTTTAGTGGACAAATTTACAGCAGAGTCATAACATGCAATTATGTAGACTTTTACTAATTAGGTGCATTTTAAAAATCATAAGTTTCTAGAGTTTTGCCTTCATTAATCAATCACATGATTTGGAAGCCAATGGTAAATTTTGACAAGCAAATAAGCAGCATTGCTTCGATCTTAAGTTTTGGTGTCATCTACTGCAAGTATACAAGAAAAGAATGAAAGAACATGTTAGATTTGAGTCTCTGACTCCCAACTGAAGGAAGCCAGAAATACAAAATTTAGAAATGCTTGTAAAACTGGTCAGAGAAAGATGCATGTACCAGAATAGAAATCTAAAATCTCTATATATTCGTCAATTCTAGGATATGATCAGAGCTGAGTTACCAAGAACTACAAAAAGTAACTGACCATGTGAAGAGTAGGCTTATTATTTCCACTTTTCTTATTACCTACACAGCTTTGGCAAAGAGGAAGCTTACAAGACTTTTATCGCTTGTTTGTGCTTAAAGCTTTTAAACCTCCAAAAGCGGCCAATAGTACAATGAGTTGCTTATATCATTGAATGAGGCACCCAGAATGCCATTATCTGATGACTATAATGGAATTAGTGCAAATGTTCAATCAAAAAGTCTCTTTGACATGCTGCATAACTTTGAGCAAGGTATCATATTATATGCTATCCAACTGAAACATTTCCTTTTATCATGAATTTGTAATTTGCAGCACAATTTCAGGTTTTCCTAAGCACAATATATATCGTAGAAGGTAAGGTGCGCTTGTGTGTTAAAACATACCCATAGGAAAGAGTCCACGTTCGTGCGTACACATGTTTATTATGCATGAATGCCTACATGAACAGTATTTCTGTGTATGCACTAAGGGTGAAATATGTTAGATAAGTCTGAAGAGATATATTCGTCAATTCTAGGATATGATCAGAACTCAGAAGTCATACGCCTTGAGTTACCAAGAACTACAAAAAGTAACTGACCATGTGAAGAGTCGGCTTATTATTTCCACTTTTCTTATCACCTACACAGCTTTAGCCAAGAGGAAGTTTACAAGACTTTTATCGCTTGTTCATGCCTCCACAAGCGGCCTGTAATATTCAAATAATGGGTTGCTTATATCATTGAATGAGGCACTCAGAATCCCATCATCTGATGACCATAATAGAATTAATGCAAATGTTCCATTCAATAAGTCTCTTTGACAGGCTGCATAATTCTGAGCAAGGTACCATATTATATGCTATCCAATTGAAGCATTTCCTTTATCATGTATTTGAAATTGCAGGACAATTACAATTAATTTCTTATAAGGTAGGCGCACACACCCATGTGAAAAAGTGGCACATGTTTATGACGCATGAATGCCTACAACATTAATGGTTTTTCTATGCATTCACGAAGGGTGAAATATATTAGATAAGTCTGAAGAGATATACCTTAATGAGGCCTGCCAAACAATGTACATCAATCCCATCCGGAACTATTCCCCTGTTTAATTGCTCTCTAACAAGCTCCTCCTCGCTGTTTTCAGCATTTATTCTGAAAATCCCTTCTGCCTGCTCACGTACAAAAAACTCGGGTATGATCAAATGAACAACTATAGGACACAGCACTACTCCTCAATGATGATAACAATGACATCCAATAATATTGTTAATGCAGTATTTGAATATTCGAAAAAATAAGACAAAAACGCAGCACGCACCTGTAAACCCCCTTGAGCATACAAACGCCTTTGCATTAGAAGGAGAATAGTTGGAACGCTATTCCCACGAGAGTCGAATGATAACTGCATGGACTCCGTTGACACTCCAAATACAGTGGTACTACAGATGGAATACCAAAGTCAATAGCACTTCAAGATGCAGTCATGCTTATAGAATAGTTTATATCTGCAGGACTATCATGATGTATAATACTGGTAACATCATAATAATCTTCTATCCGCAAAAAGTCCAAGCAACTCACTAAAGACAGAAATGGAACTGTAGCAGTTTCTTTTCATGAAGATGCTTTCAATGAATCCTAATTATCTTCAAGGTCTACTAGCTGGAGCAGAAATAAAAGATATGTCGCCATAAATATATAACTAAAATGTTACAACATTTAATGCACTCCAGTATTACATTTCTTTTTAAATCAATCACCTATGACATTACATTGCCGTTTTTTAAGATCATACAAATCTTTTCACATAGTAGACAAGTCTGCTAGTTTATTAAAAATCAAAACAGGAGAAATTTTATTGAAGACCAAAACAGGAGCAGTGAGTAGCTATGTTGCTCGGACTCTCCAAAAATGTTTCCTTACATGTCGGATCCTCCAAAAATAGTGTATTTTTGGAGGATCCGGCACGGGTGCGGCATCATTTTAGAGAGTCCGGGCAACATAGGTGAGTAGAACCTACAAAATTAGACAAGTCTGCTAGTTTATGATTTAAAAGAGAAAAAACATGCTTGTAAATACCAAAAAAGTGAGAAATTTTAATTTGATAAAGAGGAGATATGATAATTGCTATTGCTTTTAATGAAAAATAGGAAACTGAGATGGCTATGTGCTCATTAATCGAAACTGCAACATAACTGGAAACTCAACAATTTAATGCAACAACCACATTAGTTTAGTTAGCTTTAAAAGCCTAGGGTAATATACTAATATGCAGAGAGCAACAAATGCAGTCAATGGTTCACCTACTGATGGAGGACTTTATGCACTAAGATAAGACTCACTCCCAATTCTGAATGATTTTCTGATGAAGTGATTACGTTTTTCATCATGTCACGACAAGGAACAACATAAACAAAAACAGCAGATAAATGAATCAAAAACTTACATTAGTTGGTGACTTCAGAGCAGAATATAACAAGAGAACATTTTTGCTACCAATGAGCCACGACCTCTAATGCAAATTAACATGATAAAGATCCAATAAAATTCCTTCTAATCGTCATTTACCAAAAAAGAAAAAGATCTCTTTCCAATTTACCTATAGATCAACACGTGAATGCTTAAATAAACTAGAGATATATGAAGGTGCTTTATTAGCATATAATTCGCTTTGTAATCTTATAAAGGTAAACCCACAAAGATAATCTCTTTTCCATATTTCACTGCTAAACTCTCTTTCAATACTTTCTTTTCTTCTGGATGATACAATATGGCCGATTGACTAGGATCGCACTTTCTCTTTCAAAAAAATGTAAAATAGGAAAGATTTATTTTGAAAATTTAAATTAATTGTTGTCTAAGGTTAAATATAGAACTCAAAATGGGATATATGGTCAAGAACTAAGAATTAACCTATAAGGAGTCAATCACTAAATTATTTAACAATTATAGTTAGAATAAAAGTACAACAAAGACATAGTATAATATCTACTTGTAATAGACAGATGACTTCATCTGTAAAAATGTTGACCACATGGAATGTCTGCTCACGCAAGAAGACACTTTGAAGAATACAATAATGGTAGCGGTTGAGCTATGGAAGTGACAAACGAGAGATTTCAAGTCGGAATCCTACACCAAAAGCTGTGGTATCTTATGGACCTAACATAGGTCACATACCTCACGACATAAGATTGAAAGATCCAAACCTTCTCCTTCGGAGCGGAAAGGGAGCTACTTGACAACCCATGTGGCCGTGCTAGTGGGCTGAACCAACAAGCTGCTTGGTAGATTAGTCAAGGTATGCACAAGTTACCCCAAACACCACCAATAAAAAAAAAAGATAAATTCTATGATCTGATGCTCAAGTGTAATACCCCAACAATCTTTCCCACAAAATTCAATACAATAAGAGTACTGCAAACAATGAGATAAGTCTCAATTTCTAACGGGGATTGCAATTCTCAGTTTTTCCACCAACAAATTATTACTAATGGGAGGAACTTGGAAGAAGCAACAATTGTGGGAGAACAATTTACAAGAGAGATAAGGTAAGGGGGGTAGTTGTGAGTTTCAATAGAGATGTATAAGAAAGAGGTGAATTGGATGCCATCCTTGCAGGGAATAGACTTCAATCGCATCAAGTTAGGATCAACAATTGATTGGAAAGGGAGTCCTAAGAAGAGGAAGCCTGCAAACCTGTTGACAATTGTGCTAATGACACAGGGACCTGATGGCTTCACTATAGCATTTATCCAACAGCATTTGGGGATGTAGAAACAATTCCAACTTCTTCTAGATGGGAAAATTCAAAAAAGGCCTCAATGCCTCTTTTATAGCAATCATAAGAAAGGAGGGGACACCAAACATCAAAGATTATAAGTGTATGAGTCTAGTAGGAATTATCTATAGGATCATAACTAAGTGCTAGACGTGTCCGTATTACTCAGGAAGCTTCTGTGAAGGGGAGATGGATTCTCAATGTAGGACTTATAGCTAATCAACCAGTGTATCTCAAAAGAAAAGAAAAGAAAGGACCCCGAGAACATAACAAGGCGCTTTGCATGGAAAAGATAAATGCAGCACCAAGTAATAGGTGACTTCAATCACTTTTTTTTAATAACCGTGGTGTTCGGGCCAGCTTGCGTGCACCTCGACTAATTCCACGAGACACCTGCTATCTTCTACCAGCAAGAGGTATCAGGTAACTCTGTCCACCAAGGCTTGGACAGATGAGAAAAAAACACCTAATATTTTTGCCTCTGCTAGGATTTGGACTTGAGACCTCATCGTTCTCTCTGACTTCATTGACCACTAGGCCACACCCTTGGGTGCAAGACTTCAATCACTCGTAATGTATTGAGGTTGGATTTTCCTATCAAGCTTAACAGTACTGATAAAATTGATTATAATGAGACAGCACAAAACATAACATGTCTGCTTTTAATCTGAAAACCCAACCTAAGCAATCTTTTTAAAGACAGACTCTCTACAACTAACAACTAACTATTAAATACTAGCATTAACTATCTTTTTTTTAAGTTTTCCCTTTCCTGAGGTATCCTAACATATCCTCCACAACACATTTCACAATGTCAATTAAAGCAGGAACCAAAATAGCATAAGAGTAAAACTTCTGATTCCATATTTGCAAATGGTGAATTACTAAATCTAATCACCACAAAGGATATCAAGATTACTATATCACAAATTCTACAAAATTTTGATAAACTATAAAGTAAATCCTCATCAAAAATCACAAAAAGTAAACAATGTACCTAGCACTGGGGGCTCTTCTGGAAACTTCAGGCTCAAATTCAACAGGAAGACCCAAGAATCCATTGAACCTATCAAAGGTAACATGCGCAACATGGCGCACATTAGTAGGCCACCCAATTTCCATACCCCTACTACCACCACACAGATCTCCTCCTCCTTCCCTATCTGTCTTACAAGCCATCCAAAAACTCTTCCTAAACAATGTCACTAAAAGAGCTAATAAAGACAAATGATCTCTTCTTTCTTTATCTCTCTTTTTCTCCTCTATTTCTTCCTCAGAATCACAAACAGCAACCTCAGAACCCCTCTCAATTTCTTCTTCTACAAACAATGTGTGGCCATTGTGTGTAGGTGTAGATATTGAAGGAGAAGAAGAGGAAGGAGAAGAGGAGTGGAGGACCTCTGTCATAGCTGCTTTAAAGGGTATATAAAAATGTATCAAGAATCCAATAAAGAAATGATTTTTTTTGTAGATTCTTCAATTGAAATGTCAAAAACCCACCAAACCCAGTAAAGAAATGATTTTTTCCAGATTCTTGGATTGAAATGGTAAGAAACACCAAACCCAGTAAAGACCAATTCTTGGATTTTGACAAAGAAACTATGGTTATAGTAATGGAAGAGAAAAAAGGAATTGGATTTAAGAAATGGGAAAATGGGGTAAAACTAGTTTCTTCAAGTTAAGAGATGTGGGACGTGAGAATCATGAAGTCTGTCATATTGTTTATTGTTTCTTGAACTAGCCCTTTTAGTGGCGCGTTGAAGAAGCAATAAAGACAGAGTCTTTTTAACAGTACTGATAGAAAGAGAGAGAGAGAAATGCTTTGCTGTGAAGTTGGATTTGAAGGGTATTTGTTTATTGATTTTATTGATTTTGGGTTAGTGGGTGGAGAGGTTCTTGAATCTGAATCAGTATAGTTTTTGTTGGAGAATGGAGATTGAAGAGGAAGAGATAGAGGGGAGAGGAGAGAGAGGGGTACTTTTGGAAATTTATTGCTTCTACTAAATGTTCTTTATGGCGTCATCCTTGAGTGGCCAATGGATTCTTGCCACGTAAACGTTGGCTCATTTAAGAGTGTGGGAGGAGAATATACAGCTGAGAAAAAACAACAAACAATACTTTAAAGAACACACATAAAAAACAAACTGAGTCACATTTTAATTAAATGAAAACGGCCTCACGCAGAGATACAGCTTAAGATTGCGTAAAATAAATTCTTATTGTCCGGCCATTTTTCAAACCCTGCACATAATGAAGGCTTAGTGCACCGAGCTGTTTTTTACAACTTTAAGGTTGAATTGAAGTGAGAATATAATTAATTATAATTAATTGAGAAAAATATATGTAAAAAGTACATATTATATGTGTATTTATTGGTTTGATAAAGTACAATTTGTGAAAAAGTGTTTTTATGGCAGCAAGGGCAAGAAATAGGTTTAATTTTGTTCCTACCAAAGGATATGGTCGGATAGATAATTCAATTCATCCTTAATTTTGGAACACAACTTAGATGATACTGACTTACTGAGTTTGTTGAAAAGGTATTAAGTCTACGATTATCCCAAAAGCGAATTTATAGTTATGTTTGATGATCTTCTATATAGAAAGAATTAAGTTATATTACCTGAATTAGCATAAATAATAATACCATATATAACAACTCTTCCACTCAATGACTAATTAACCTCCATCTTCAAACATCCAATTCACTAGATAGAATATATTACAAACAATTAAGACATGATAATCGCATAACAACAGCTAAATGTTTTTTTCCAGCATAATCCAAGCTTTATGCTCCTTTCTTGAAGTTGTAAGTTGAGACTGCTTTTTGAACCTTTTAAAGAACTGAGGAGTGACTTTGAAGTTCCTTTTCATCATTTATTTTTTGATGTTTTGCAACTTCTTTTGCTTTTCGCCATTTGGTGAAGGAACCCAAAGATTTGTGCTTTTGGAGGACATATAATTTTAAATGGCAAGATGTGGTGTGTGACCTATAATTAATTCCAGTGGTTGTCTTTGGATTGTTGAACTTGGATATTTCTGTTTAATAGTTGCTAATTTATTTTCAAAATTTTGTTTTCTTACTACTGATTGTTTACTCAGTGTGGACTTCTTTTTTGATATTTTTTCTCGGGGAGGAGAGCCAAGATAAGGAAAAGGAAGAAGATGGCTTGACTGAAAATGGAACTTTACATTTTAAAAATAAATTTATGTTATACACGTTAACAAAGTAAATAAATAAAAATATTCTTTGGACCGGAAGAGTGGAATTGACAAAAAAAACATTAATTGCATGGGAGAAAGTATGCTATCCTGCTAGTGCTGGTGGATTTAATATCCTAGATATAGTCGTATGGAATAGAGCAGCGATTAGCAAGGTATTATGGAACCTATGTTGTAAAAATGATAAACTCTGGGTTATGTAGATTCACAACTATTATATTAAGGGTGGACGAATTTGGGGTGCAATACCTAAACAAGATAAACTCTGGGTTATGTGTGTTCACAACTATTACATCAAGGGTGGACAAATTTGGGGTGCACTACCTAAACAAGCTTCATAGATAGTACAAAAAATTGTAAAGATGCAGAGTTATGTCCAGCTAGCTAGCTGGGATCGTGGAAGAGGACTTAAAAAGTAACAACCTTCTCAATCAATAAGATATATTCGATGATGAGAGGTGGCTTTCCAAAAATACAGTGGAGGAAAATAGTTTGCAACAACTATGGATCTCCTAAATGGATCTTTATCTTCATATTAGCAGTTCAAGGGCGATTGTCCTTCCTGGCCTGTTGTTTGAGTTGACCGAAGGCGGCGGGTGGAGAGAACCAAAGACGTTGACTGACCACCAAAGATAGATTGATGAACTTTGACAATCAAGTATGTCTATTATGTGCTTCTCAGACAGAAAGTATATCCTATCTGTTTTTTCAATGTGAAGTTTCTGCATAAGTATGGAATAGTTTGCTCCAAAATTGCGAGAAAACTCATAAGTTGGCCAGAAGAACTGAAGTGGGTAGATGTAACGATCTGACTGGTCGTTTTGAGCTCTAGTGCATCGTTCGGCAGTTTGAGTCCATGAGTAGCTTCACTTCAGGCATTATGACTTGCACGCATGGTCAGAATTGAATTTCGAAAAATTCGAAGTTGATTTGGAAAGAAAATTCTCATTTCGGAAGCTTTAAGTTGAAAGAATTGACTAAGGTTTGATTTTTGAGTAAACGGCCTCGGTCGGGATTTGAAGGTTCCAACGGGTTCGTATGATGATTTTGGACTTGGGCGTATGTCCGGATCGGGTTTTGGATGACTCGTGAGCGTTTCGACGCCTATTGTGGAAGTTGACATTTTGGAAGAATTTCATAAATTTGGGTTGCAGTGCATTTCAATGTTATCGATGTCCGTTTGGGATTTCGAGTCTGGGAATAGCTCCGTATGGTGCTTCTGGTATTGGGAGCGCACCTGGAAGTGGATTCTGAGGTCCGTAGGTCATTTTGGGGTTATTTGGTGAATGTTAGAAATTTGAAGGTTTTTGAGAAGTTTGACCGTAAGTGAACTTTTTGATATTGGGGTCGGATTCCGATTCCGGAAGTTGAAGTAGGTCCGTAATGTCGAATATAACTTGTGTGCAAAATTTGAGGTCAATTGGACGTAATTTGATAGGTTTCGGCATTGAATATAGAAGTTTAAAATTCTAAAGTTCATTAAGCTTGAATTGGAGTGCGATTCATGATTTCGATATTGTTTGATGTGATTTGAGGCCTCGAGCAGGTCTGTGTTATGTTATGGGACTGGTTTGTGTGATTCGACGGGGTCCCGGGGGCCTCGGGTGTATTTCGGGGTGGTTTTGGATCATTTTGGGATGTTTTGCAATAGTTGATGCTAGTGTCTAGTGTTGTTCTTCGCGTTCACGAGGATCCTCTCGTGTTCGCGAAGAAGGATTTGGCTTCAGGGACTTTCTTTTTCGCGTTCGCGAAGAAGGAAATCTCTGTTGCACATGTCTGATTTCGGAGGCTCATATCTCGCAATCTATAAGGAATTTAGAGATAATCCAAAAATGAAAGTTGTATCTCTTTGTGTCTAGTTTTCAGAAATGTAAACTATTTAGCATTTGGATTTGTATATAAAAGTTATAGATGGTACACTATAGGTTGTCCAAGAAGGTGAAGAAGAAATTTGTGTTGCAAAGGGCTGACTTTGGAGGCTTATATCTCGAAATCTATAAGGAATTGGGAGATGACCAAAACATAAAAGTTGTAGATCTTGGTTTCTAGTTTTTAAAAGTCTAAACCATTTATCATTTGGAGTTTATTTTACAAAAAGTTATGACTATTACACTCGAGGCTGTCCGAGAAGAGTTTGGAAAATGTTTTTGGGAATTTTTTTCTCCGCGAACGCGATGAGTGTCTCGCGAACATGAAGAAGAGTCGTCTGGGCAATGTATAAGTGTAAAGAAATTGGTTTGGCTCATTTCGTCTCATTTCCTCCATGGAAGCCGACCTATGAGCGATTTTGGAGCTCCATTTTTATCATCCATGTCAAGGTAAGTGATTCCCACCTATTACAAGTTAATTACTTGGATTATATCTAAATTTTAACATGGAAAATTATGGGAAATTAGTGAAAATTGGGGTTTTGAAGAAAAAACTAGAAATTTGGTATTTTTGGATTTTGACCACGATTTTGGGTATGAAATTGGAAGTAAATTATATATTTTAGTTCGTGAGGTTATGGGTAAAGATTATCTTCGAAAAATTTCGGAATCCGGGCACGTGGGCCCAAGGAAAATTTTGTCAACTTTTTGATCGAGGTTAGAAATTATTATGACTTGGATTATTATGAGTAATTTAGAATAAATTAATGGGTTTGCATAATTATTATTGGCTAGGTTTGGAGCGTTGTGCATCGGCTTGAGCCTTCGGAAGGACGTGGAATGCCGATGATGGAACTTCGGAGCGAGGTAAGTCTCCTTTCTAACCTTGTAAGAGGGAATTGTCCCCATAGGTAAAATAATTGGTTGTGTGCTTCTATTTATGGGGGCTACGTACGCACGAGGTGACGAGAGTCCGTGCGTAGCTACTATTATATTTAAGTCTGGGTAGTCTAGGATCCAAAAGCATGCTATACTTGAAATATTTGTAACTTTATTGGTAAGGTAAATTGCTTGAACCATATCGAATTAGTAAATAAATTTTCTAAAAGGTTTGACCTCAATTTCTTAACTATTAAAAAGAGAAATTTCCATTTCTTTGGAAAATTGTTCCCTGATGACTTCTTGATTGACTGTATGTGTGTGTTTATTTTTGGAACGGGCCGAACGCCTCGGCAGATTAAATAGATGCATCTATGGTTCGCGTCATTCGACCCTCTGGCAGTGCACAATTTAAATATTTGTTGGATTGGGTCGTACAACTTCGGCATGATTTGCGCATGCTTGTGATGCTTGCTTGAGATCTACAAAATTGATGTTGTCTCCTTGGTCGGAGATAAATTGATAAACATGATGAAATAAAAATATTTGGAAATCTATTATTATTAAAAAGGAATTGTTTACCTGCTTCAGGAGTTATTAGTTTATAATTGCCCTATAAAATTCATGATTATTCACATTATTAAAATATTATTATTGGACCACTAGTAAGTGTCGAAGTCGACCTCTCGTCACTACTTCTTCGAGGTTAGACGAGATACTTACTAGGTACACATTATTTTTGTACTCATACTACACTTATTGTGCATTTTTGTTGCACAGGCACATGTATGCCTAGTGGCCTAGTTGGGCGTAGCGGCATGGTTGATACGGAGACTTAGGTGAGTTGCACCTCTCGAGACGACTCGCAGCCAGCAAAGTCTCCTTCAGAGTATTGTACTGTATTTTCTTTTCCGTTCAATTTGTATTTCTGACAGTTGTTGTATTACATTGTTTCCTAGAAACTGCTCATGCACTTGTGACACCGAATTCTGGGATGGTTATGGGATTGTTCAATTCTAAATTGTAAATATTTTTAATTATTCTGTAAAGATTACCTTTTATTTGTTAAAGTGAAGGAAAATCTTAGTTTTCAAAATTATTAAAACGAGAATTTAATTAAGTATTTATCGTTGGCTTGCCTGACAGCGGTGTCCGGCGCCATCATAACCCTTAGTGGATTTTGGGTCGTGACAGCAGAAATTCAAGGCAAATGAAGAGGTAATTCTTGATTGCAATAGGATTGAATAAAGCGCGATCTTGAACCTAGTCATTAGAGAATTGATTTGCGAATACGGATAGAAATATACCTATTTGTCGTGCTTAGCCAATTGTGCAAGAGATTATTAATGCGATCTTTTTATCTCTAATCTCATAGAAATATAGGGTTTAGAATAAATTGATTAGGAGAGTAGAAGTTGTCAAATTTCTACGAGTATTATTGTCCTTGCAGGTTAATAACCTAGATAAATTAACAAGTTCAGTTGATAGAAGAATTCAACAGGATTGTTACTTAACCATGACCCTGGAAAATTATTCTCATTGAATTCAACCTTTGGTGCTAACTGTGCTAGTTAATTAGTTCTTCTTTTAATCGCAACTCTAGTTCGTGGAAATAATTAAACAAAAATCACCTTGAAAATGCTCTTGATTCGAAAAATTAGAAATTACTTGATTTAGTTGATAATTGATCACAAGTCCTCGTGGGAACGATACACTACTCACTCTTTATTACTTGATTGACTGCATATACTTGCGTGTTCAATTTAAGGCAACAAGTATTCTACCGAAGATCGCAAAGGAGCAGACTAATTAAGGAACTTGATAAGCTGAATTTTATCCACTATAGCTTAGTCTATGGAGAGTAATTAGGGAAGACTGGTTGTCATAGTTGCTAGTTGTGGCCTGTACTCATTTTTTTGTTATTGGGAAGAGAACTCATCGACAGACTTTCCTTGTTATTTGTACTTATTGTCTTTGGTAATAAAAAATTTTATTTACCAAAAAACAAAAAACGTTTTTCATATCGATGTAAGTTAACAGTTTATAACATATTATTATTTGCCATTTTTTCAGGTTAAAATAAACTTTTATTAAAGAGGGTGATCTGCAATTGCTTTCACTTAATTGCCTAATAGTGTAATTATCTAATTGTGTAGTTTTTTTGGAGCTATCAATGCTAGAACTTAAACTCTTTAAACTATAAATGAGGTACTACTAAATTCTCCTCTTGTGGAGTTAATTAAGTTTAGTTGCTCCAATTAGGCCTTCTCTGTTTCTACTGCTTTTTCCCCCTTATACTTAGAATGATAAGACAACAATTCTAGTTTAATAATAGTAATATCTATTGTCTTTGTTACTAAACCCTATCACCTCATTGCAACTACACTGTTCCATTTATTTGTATGGCATTTTATTTGTTATTTTAACTTCGAAATTTCAATTTGGAGTAGAAAATCGTTCTTATTATTTTGGTAAGAAATTTTTAATAGTCACTAGAATGCAGGATGTTAATATACCAAGCGAAGGCCCTAGGAATCATATATAATTTCAGGCAAGGGAATAAGGTGGCACATCTTTTTTTACCCGTAAAACAGAACAGTTAAATTTATTACGTGTTTTATAGACAAGCAAATTGATTTGATCAAAAAATGGTAAATAAACAATCTTAAAAGTAAGATTTAGCGATTAAAATTGAAGAAAATGACAAGTCTGGCACCGAGAACAGCGTCTCCGAGGACATAAATGAGAACAATATAAAAGAGCAAATAAAGTTGTTTAATTGAGAGTGAAAGTAGAATACAACATAAGTTTTATCAAGAATTTTGTGTCTTATAATGGCTATTGAACCTGCTATTTAAAGCTATACTTAGGGAAACAAGATCTTAGTATCAAGCCTCACTTAAATGACAATAAAGAGCTATCAATGAATATGTAACGGCATGCTATGAATGCAAATATTTTCTGCAATGACTGTCCATTTAATGATAGAGAATATTCTTCATTGAATGTCATGAATATTCTTCATTGAATGCTATCCGATGACAAGCATTCAAACTGCTCCTGTTGACCAGGCTTCCTTTGGGGTTTATCTGGTACCAATTGTAGTTGTTGTTAGCATTACGGGTAGTTACTTGATTCGCCTTTTACCTGTCTTCGGTTCCACATTCCATGTTATCATTCGGCCATTTATTG
Organism: Nicotiana tabacum; assembly: GCF_000715075.1. NCBI lineage: Eukaryota > Viridiplantae > Streptophyta > Magnoliopsida > Solanales > Solanaceae > Nicotiana > Nicotiana tabacum. The sequence continues at coordinate 120,021,691 of NC_134097.1, read as the reverse complement.
CGGACCAATTTTACCTTATATAGATAGTCCCTCTGCTTTCCGGTGACATATCGTTGTATCACCGGGAAGTTGGTGAAGACCCTTTTCTTGGCGAAAATCTTCTGAACAGTCTCCGACGCTTGAAAGGACGCACGTCTTCTCGCATTTAATATCCCGAACACGTGTTGTCCCAGGATTCAGCAATATTTTTACCGGTTCTAGAGGTAATCATGACCATGATTTTTGCCGTCGATATCTTTACTTATACCCATCATTTTACCTCTTTCACTTCCAAAATCTTCACAAGTTCATTATCTTCTCTGCACTTAACCTCCTCCTGCTTGGAAAACTTTCATATTTTCTGACTTTCTCTAAAAACTTTACTACATTTTTACTGTCATGGCTTCTTCTACTGAATCTTTTAGAAACTCTGGTCTTCTCTTCTGTGGAGGCCCGAAGAGAAACAAAGATAAAGAAGTTGACGTTAATGCTGATCCTCCCAATGCAAAACCATCATACCCAAACACCTGAGTATTATCAATGACTTCCTTGAGAAGTTTCCATCCGCGTCCCCACAAACTTTTAAAGAAGTTGACGTTAACGCTGATCCTCCCAATGCAAAAACCATCATACCCAAATACTTGAGTATTATCAATGACTTCCGGGAGAAGTTTCCATTCGCATCCCCACGAACTTGGGTCGTTAGCAGGTACCCTTCCTCTATTCGCTCTTCTAGTATTCCTGCTGTGAAAGAGGATTGCAACTGCCTAAACCTTAACATCTTTACACCAGATTTGATAGAGCAGGTTACCTTCACCAAGGAAGGTTTTATGTATGTCTATACGTATCCTTTCACTTTTAGATCCGTTTTCTTTGGGTACGATTGCAAGGCTCGACCCCGTGATTTTGGATTTTTTCCATGGGTACCAGATCTGCTTGATGCAAGTAAGCCCATCTGTATGGCGAATGGTGGCCTGCCTATACCAATTGTGCATGGAGACTAGGAAAAATCTAACTTTGGAACACATGATGAACCTTTATTCCCCTAGATCTTTCGTGGGGGAGTAATAAATTTTAGCAAACGTGTCCATCATACCCTTCTCACCAGCATTGATGATGATAGTGACTGTGGGTGGATGAAGTGATTTGTCGTCATCGCTACCAGGGATATCATTCCGGCCACGGCTCCATCATTTCTTGAATCATGGAACCGTTCTCGTAAGTTTGTAATTTATTCACCTCTTTCCTTCATAAAAAGACCATTTTTCGTTATTGTTGACCTTTTTGTTTCCGTTATTTTAGCTACTTGGTGAGAATCACCAAGGGTTCAAGGCCTGGACCAGTGGGTTTAGGAGATTCTGGATATTACAACGCCAGAAACCCACCAATGGAAAGAAATGGCCCCCAACTATAGGTGGAAGGACAAGAACCATGGTAAACTGGGTCCTTTTTATTTTTGTCTCTATATGAACATAGGTAATTTTGCTAACTTCAGACTTTGCTTGATTCAGGACTCCTGCAGGGCTCTGTCACCTACCCCGAGTTGGATATTTTGGCTGACCCGCGGAGGCCGCGAGGGTGATATAAAGTGCCCTTGCCCGAGGTAGTGCCCTCGGATCTGCTCCCGATGGTGGTGCTTCCTCTCGGAGTCCCCAGCCAGAGAACAAGCAACTAAAAGGTCGCATTCTTCCTCGGCTGGGGATAAAAATAAAAAATAAAGATCACAACAACTTAGCCGACCAAAATGGTTGTTGTGGTAGATGGAGAAGCCAGTGATGAAGTGGCTCCCCTCTAAATAAATAGAATAACTTCATCAGCTCAACTGGATGCTCAGCCGGAAAAGCTTCAAAACCCGACCATAGAAGAGGTCCAAGCGCTTTGGGGCAAGATGGCTCTGGTAGATAATGATGATTTCCGATGTCCTGTCCCCATTGCTATTTTTGGTCCAAGGAGCTCGTATCCCAGGCCTCTACTACCTTCAGACATTGAGCAACCAACAATCAGCGGCGCTCTCGCCGCTGCTACTTCTTGACCTTCAACATCAACAACTTCACGCCCCTCAATACCAATTGTACCTTCGCCACTAGCATCCGCTACATCTCCTCCACCAGCAATAGACGCTCGAGAGGAGGGTGTTTCTCCTCCATGGTCTCCTGACCATGGGAATTTTGGGGCATAATTATTCACCCTCTCCTCCAGATCCCCGAGGGAGGAGGAGTGTCACCCTTTTGGTTTCGAAGGGGTGACATCTACTATTCAGGTCGGTGGAGCTTGCCAACTACCTGAAACAACTGGCTTCAAATAAGGATAGAAAGAAAATACACTCACTTTCGGGGGAGTGTCTGTTGAATAACGCAATGCATAATCCGGTAGCGGTATCGTATTTGCTCTCTTATTGCTTGTTTTCTACTTATCTATTGTAACAGGGTTTCTAACCTCGATATACTTTTTATAGGACAACTTCCATGCTTCCGATGGCCTTTAAAGACTGATTCTTGATAAATAAGGGCTTGCCTATGAACGGGATCAACTGTTGTCCGAAAGGAATCAACTTGTTGTGCGCCTCCCGATATTGGAGGCAAAAGCTATAGAGGCAGGCAAGCTTGAGGCCCGGTTGCAGCAAGTGAGAAAGAAGTGATGGCCCACATCCAAGAAGCCACTCAATTACATGCACAACTTCAATATGCTAAGGCTAAGTGGGCTGAGCTTCAAGATGTTGTGCTTGTTGCTGCCCAGCGCGAGTCTGCCTCCGAGGAACAAGTGAATAACTTGAAGGCAGCCTTGAACTCTAAAACCAAGGAGGCCGATGCCGCCAAGGAGAAGAGGGCCATAATGGAGTAGAGATTCAAGAAGATCATGGAGAAAAACCGGCTTCACCTATCTACAATCCTTGATCTTGATTCTAGCCTCGACACCACGAGATCCGAGAAGGATGGCCATCAGGCCGAGGTTGATAGGCTTAAGGCAAAGCCCCAACACCAAGGGGATTTCCTCATATTTGAAAAGACATATGTTATGTATCATATGAGGATAAAAACCTTGGAAGAGGCCAAAGCAGTTATCGTTGATATTGATGATTGCATCGCCAAGGCCCGAGCACTAGAGTTAAGCGCTCGAGAACGTCTCCCTACTCAGCCAGGCGCAACTGACTCTTCGAGCACCGATTTGAGTATTTTGGAACTAAGGATGAAATTAAAGAGAATGATGATGAAGTCCTAGGCCTCGAACCAGGGGCTAATCTGCCCACTTCCACCGGCGGGGCGTAAATGCCTCTTTTCCTTGGGGCTCCGGCAGTGATAATGCTTAGATTTTTTCCTTTGTTGTTTGTAATTTTGTAATTATTCCAAACTTTTTATCGGGTTTGGCACTTTTGACAAATAAATAAGAATTTTGCTTAAGTGTTGTGCAAGATACATTTTCTTTGCATTGAATTAGTTAAAACTTTGGGCATAAAGGGCCCTCTTATATTTACGGTGTTCTTGAAGAGGATGTCTCCTGTTCATTCCGGCACAAGCATTTGTAGTTTTTTGTTAACTTTCAAAAGATAAAATCAACTCATCATTTGGACAAGAAACAAGATAAAAATAAAAGGACTTTATTTTATTCCTTCTATTTTCAAAAGTACATAAGCATTCGTTTGCTAAAAAAGAAACCGCCAATACATGTGGCTAACTTGTACAACTTGTTTCTACGGGGCTCGCCATGTAGTCCTCGGTCCTGATGAGACAATATTGTTTCCGGTTCTCGTAGTTACCGATTTTTATGGCATTCTTGTTGCCGTATCTAATAATATTCCCCCCAGTATTGGAATTCGAAGTATGTGAATTGGAACACTTGAAGTCATGCTTCATCGGTGGAAATAACTTGTGAACGGTTTAATAGTCTTTGGTTCGATGGCTAGTTTTGTTTCCCATTAGGAACTTGCCATCGAGCCAAAGATTATTTAACCATCCCATAGTGGTTTATGATTTCAATGCCTTGTCATTTAAAGGTTTTAACCTTGTTGATAATGCCCTATCATAGTATGCTTGCTGTTGCTGTCTCATTAAAAACCTTGCCAGGAAAACCCGATAGGGACAAAAACTGGTCGAAGGAAAAAGGAGTACATCACATACTTTCAATATAGATAAGATCCATCAGTAGTAATTCCTTTTAAGGTGAGTCACATTCTAATTGCTAGGAAATTTGATTACATCTCGATTTTCCAGCTCGTAAGGTCCTTTATTGGTGATAGTTGAAACCCGGTAGGGACTTTCGCACGTCAGACCTAGCTTTCCAGCGTTGATTTTCCGAGTGCTCTGAGTTACCTTCATCAAAACCAAGTATCCTACTTCGAAGTAATGGAGATTGGCCCTCTGATTATAGTATCTCTCCGTCCTTTACTTCTGAGCCACCATCCTCACTATGCCAAGTCCTTGCATTCATCGAGCAAATCCAGCTTCACCAGCAATGCTTCATTATTTGCTTCTTCGTTTGTTCAGGAAAACCATAAGGTTGGCTCCCCTACCTCTATCGGGATCAGATCTTTTGCACCGTATACAAGGGAGAAAGGTGTCTCTCCCGTGCTTGATTTTGCTGTAGTCTTGTACACCCATAACATACCTGGTAACTCTTCTAGCCACTTGCCTTTAGCAACTTCTAACCTCTTTTTGACATTTTGTATAATCACCTTATTGGTTGACTCCGCCCGTCCATTACCGCTCGGATGGTACAATGAGGATGTAATCCTCTTGATTTTCAAATCTTTGAGAAATTTATGACTTGAAGCCTATGAACTGTAGTCTATTGTCGCAAGCAATTTTCTTCGGTATCCGAAATCGGTAGATTATGTGGTCTCATAGGAAGTCTACCACTTTGCGCTCTACGATTTTATGGTAAGGACCTGTCTCAACCTATTTAGTGAAGTAGTCAATTAAAATTAGGAGGAATCTTAGCTTTCCAGAACTCGGTGGTAATGAGCCAATTATATCCATCCCCCATTTCATGAATGGCCACGGGGACAACACCGAATGCAAGAGTTCTGCCAGTTGGTGTACCAACTATGCATAGTGTTTGTCGCATTTCTAAACAAATGTCTTCGCATCTTGTTCCATCCAGAGCCAATAGTATCCTGTCCTAACCAGCTTTAGTACCAATGAATCCATACTAGAATAGTTCCTGCAAATTCCTTCATGGACGTCTCTCATTACGTAGTCTGCCTCAGAGGCTCCTAGACATCGGGCCAATAGGCCTTGGTACGATCTCCTATATAATTGTCCGTCCGTGAGGCAGTAACAGGCTGTTTTGTTACGTAGTTCCCGGGATGCCTTTGGGTCTTAGGGAAACTTACCATGTCGAAGATATTGGACAAACTCATTCCTCCAGTCCTAGACTAGGTTGTATTCACTTTACAATAGTCGTCGAATCCTAGTACTAAATGCAGAAGTTGAACGACAGTATCAAAATCAAATCCTTTCATCTTCGTGGACGACCCCAAATTAACCAATGTATCTGTTTCTACATTCTATTCTCTGGGATGTGTCCAATCGACCATTCCCTGAATCGCTCAAGCAATGCCTGAACCTTGTTCACATATTGTTGCATGTGTTCCTCCTTTGAATCGAAAATCCCGTAAACCTGGTTTACTACCAACTGGGAATCACATTTGATCTCTATGACCTTGGAGACAAGTCCCCAGACCAATTCAATTCCTGTAACCAAAGCATCATACTCGACTTCGTTGTTAGTTAACGGAACAATATTAATGGCCTGCCTTAAGGTTTACCCCGAGGGTATGATTAGAACTACCCCGATCTCGGACCCTTTTACATTGGAGGCTCTTTCCAAAAATAAGTTCCAAACTTCTAATGTCGTTTATGACACTAGTACTGCTTCTTTAGCAGCTAGGGTCAATAATTGGGACATAATTCGACCACAAAGTCGGCCAAAACTTGTGATTTGATTGCAAACCTGGGTTTGTACTCAATATCAAATTCACTCATTTCGACTGCCCATTTAGCCAACTGGCCTGACAACTCAGGCTTGTAAAGAACATTCTGCAAGGGAAAGGTCATCACAACTACTATCGGGTGACACTGAAAGTAAGGCCTAAGCTTTTTGAGAGGCGATTATGAGAGCTAAGGCCAGCTTTTTGAGTTGTGGATAGCGAGTCTCCGCTCCTGACAATATTTTGCTAATATAATAGATAGATAATTGCATGCATTCATCCTCTCAGACTAAAATGACACTCACCGCTACTTCCGAGACCGCTGGATATATCAGCAATTGTTCACCTTCCCCCGATTTTGATAGCAGTGGGGGGCTTGATAGGTAGCATTTTAGGTCTTTCAAGGCCTGCCGACATTCTAGAGCCCATTCAAAATTGTTCTTCTTCTTAAGAAGTGAGAAGAAATGATGGCATTTTTCTGAGGATTGAGAGATGAATCTACTTAAAGCGGCTAATCTTCCGGTTAGCCTTTATACTTCTTTTACGCTCGTTAGCTGGTCTAGGATGTCTTCGATGGATTTGATTTTATCGTGATTTACCTTGATCCCTCTCTGTGAAACCAAGAAACCCAAGAACTTACCGGAGCCAACCCCGAACGCACATATTCCGGGTTGAGCTTCATGTTATGTTTCCTCAAGATATCGAAGGTTTCTTGGAGATGTTTCAAATGATCATCTGCATTCAAAGACTTGATTTGTTTTAACTATTTGCTTCTGGAACATCTTATTCACAAGCATGTGATAAGTGGCTCCGGCGTTTTAAGCCCGAAAGGCATCAGATTATAAGAATATGTGCCAAAGTTTGTTATGAATGAAGTTTTTTCCTGATCCTCCGGGTTCATCTTGATTTGATTGTACCCGGAGTAGGCATCGAGGAAACTCATTTCTTACTGTCACATCAATCATTAGATTAATGTTTGGCAATGGAAATGAGTTTTAGGGCACGTCTTATTTAACTCCTTATTTTCTACGCACATTCTAAACTTGTTATTCTTCTTTGGAACCACAACTACATTATCTAACCATTCGGTATATTTTACCTCCCAGATTGAACCGATGTCGAGTAATCGAGTTACCTTCTTTTTAACAAACCTGTTTCTCACCTTGGCTATTGGGAGTTTCTTTTGCCTTACTAGAGGGAAGCTCGAGTCTAGGCTTAGCTTGTGCACGACCACCTCTAATGGGATACCTGTCATATCTGAGTGCGACCATGCAAAACAATCAACGTTAGCTTTAAGAAAATTAATAAATTCTGACCTGAGTTCGGGATTGAGTCATGTTCTCAAGTGAAACTTCCTTTCCAAGAATTCTTCGAACAAAGCCACTTGCTCGAGTTCTTCTGCAATGGACTTGGTTGCATCTGTCTCCTTCGGTACCTGAAAGTATCTTGGTACCTAGTGGGACTCCGACAAATCCTCGCCTTTATCATTTTTATTTGGCACGGGACCAAGCGTCGACTCCTATAATTGCTATTTTTAGGTTCCTGACAAGCGCAAAACACAACATGAAATTGATGCTCGCTTGCCAAAGAAAGTATAGTTTAATTATCGTCTCCACGAGAATTGAATTTAAACAATGCTCAAGTAATTTCGAGCTTAAGGCCATTCAGGATAATCAAAACTTGATTTGTAATGGTTATAAACTACGATTAACTACTAAAATAAAGCAATTGACGATTGACTTCAACAAACCAGAGATTAGCAAGGTCAGTTTCTTATCAATGTGAGGAACAAGGGTTTTGACGTGATAGGTGCAAGGTTTTTATTCTGGATATGATATTGTTATATTTCACTCTTGTGGTTCTATCCATTCTCACGAATTCAATAGGTGATTAGCTTATGCTTTTGATTCAAACTCCTCTCTCAATTAAATCTAAATCTTTCAAATAAACTAATGTAAAGTGCAGTGAAACTTGCAAGAATATATTGGTAAGAATGGTCTAAGAGAAACTTCTCTCGAATATTTCTCAATCTTAATTTAAGAGCTAGATCACAAAACTCTTTCGATTACTTTAAAGAAGTACCAAAATAAATTAAGGCATGTGTTGCAATAATATTCAATATTATGCGTCTCTTCCGGTTAAACAAGATAATGAATAAAATACAACTAGATTTAAAGCTCTTCCAATAAATTCAAGCAATTAAGAAGTAATCAAATCCTTAGAAAATAACCAAGTCACCAAATCATGTCAAACCCTTAGGTAAACCACTCCATAATGATGGAGAAAATCATCACAAAAAGAGTTAAAGAATAAGAGAGCATCAATCTAATTTTACAATCTAAACTCCCATATTGAATTGGTGGAGAGATGATGAAATCCCACGTCTTGTAGCCTCAAATGCTCTCCCAAAGATTCCAAAGTCAAAAGTCCCCGGAAAAACGTGTTTCTACTATATTTATACAAAGTAGGAATGAACCCAGACGAAACTACCCTCTTTGAGCCAAAGTGGGAAAACCTACAAACCTTTTACACTTCATGGGTCGCATTATGCTATGCAGGGTGCGTAGCATTAGTGCAATTTTCTCGGTTGTAAACTCTCTAAACTTAGCTCGTCTGACAAAATTTTGTACTGATGTTACGCACTATGCCATGCACTATGCCTAGCATTAGTGTATTTTTCTATCATACCCAAACTCCAAGTCTCTGTAATTCTCAAACTTCTGACAAAATTTTATACTAATGCGACGCTCAATGCCACACCTTATGCGAGCCACTAGTACATTTTGCTCTAGCTCTTGCTCTTTCTTCCAACTTTCATATGCAACGCCGGTCCACGAGCACCGGATGCGATTTCGGTTTAATTCCTTGGATTTTACTCAGACTTCAAAGCTCCAAATTATTCGATTTAGCTCCAGAACATCTTCTTAACTCGGAATCATCTCTTACAAAGCATAAATTACGTAATAAGTGCAAATCACCATCATTTAAGTTCAAACACGTTCAAAGTGCAGTAATTAGAGGTGTTAGGCACCCCTCTCGGTCCATAATGGTGGGTCCCGGCCGAACATATACTTGTGAATTAGTCCATTAACAAATAAATAGTTTTAAATACATAATTGCAAATAAGAGCAGGTTGGATATTGTATGACTCAGATAATAGACAAAAGATTTGAACTAGTTGTGTACATATAAAACAAAGTTTTAAACAAAAGGAATTTGGGAAAGGAGGGGTCGTAGGTTGGTTAGCCTACAGGATCACCTCTCACAATGTCCAGTAAACACACCTCAATAAGGGGCTATACGTGACATTAGAGCGTAGTCATCATATCCCATATATGCCTTTCCCACCCCTTGGTCATAGCCTAAAGCATTTTAGTAATCTTGACAATGCCTATGCGTGCACTACTCGTCCCTTCCTTGTGGCCCTGGAGGTATTTTAGGACCTCTAAATCTGGGCAGTTCTAGACAACCCCTAAGGTGCTTAAAAGGAGAAAATTCTAGCCGACAGGCAAAAACAATTTAGAACTGCATATAAAGCAAGTTAGAGGCTCACAGTTACTTCCTCAAGCATATCACATAAGTGCACGTCTTCAAACAACATTCAAACACTTAAGAAAACAAATCCTAGAACATGATATCTAAGTGAGCAGAGGTTGTAAAGTACTGAACTAGGCTAATATGTAAAGGATCCTATTTAACTTGCCTACTGATTAAACCTGTTAAATCTAAACAACATTAAGTAGCAGAAACAGTTTCAGAGTCGCGGGATTTAAAACTCACCCTATAGGCTTGCCTAAACACTAAATAGTGGTGTTCTAAGAGCATGATAACTACGTTTGATATAGTAAAATAGTGGGCAAATTTTGAAACAGACTCTTGAGTTCCTATAGGCATGCTTTCTAATAGTAAACTATGGCAGTATTTGAAAGAATTCATTTCAGGAAAACAAACCACTGATTAGACCAGTTTCGAATTAAACTAACATGAACTAACTTATTTAAACTAAACTGATTTTAGATTTATAGGCAAAATTTCTGATGGTGTTCCCTATAAGCATGATATCTAGTTGTTAAGAGCTGATGTTAGAAACTTGTATGCATGAAAACAAATGTAATTACCCATTGTAATAGAAGTTGAACTGGATCACATTCTATAGACATGGTATCTACTTGTGAAGTTGATTTTAAAACCTATAGACATGATTTCTATTATCGGAACCACTTGAAACCTATAGGCATAATTTCTAACATGGTAAGGCAAACATAGCAAATATAAAATCCTATACGGCATGGTTTCTACCCATATTACCCCATAAATATGTAACTACCCACCCCTTTTCACTAATCACCCCAATATTCGCTTACAAATTATTACAAACAAGATGAATGAATTACATCAATAGATAAAGAAAAAAGAAGAAGTTACACTATAGAGAGCCTGAAGCAGGCCCAAGTTATTTCCCAAACCTCCAATAGCCTCAAATGCCAAATTCATAGGCAATATCATTGTCTAGGTGCGTCAGAGTTCCCTAAGGATCTCAAGGATCCCGGGCAGTGCTCACACCTAGACCTTGTAAACAAATTGAGTAAGTGTAGTATGGAAGGGCCAGCCTCAGTGTGCCAGTTTAGAGGGATCTCAAAAGGATCTCAAGGCAGTAAACACATTGGAGGGGGCAGAACCTAGTGACTTAGGAGTAAAGTGAGAGTGCTTGACATAGTTTTGAAAAGGGTTTTAGTAAGAAAACATTGTTAAAAGATACTTATTTGAAATAGTTTTGTAAAAACAACATAGGGAATTATTCAATAAGACGATTTTGAAAAGGGTAAGGTGATCAACAAACAACAAACCAAACACAGACCCAGAAGGGGTTCATCAGCATTCCAAAACATAGAATCAAAAAGGTACAAACATTTACTCAGGGGTAAATGGGATTTGGGGTAAGTACAGGGCACATAATAGGTAAAGATGCCCATATGTACAGAATCAGAGAAGTCCTGAAAGGGTTCTAGGGGTTAAGGTACAACATGAACTTCAGAATTAATACAGAATCAGACAGACTTAGGATAGCCAACTACTTTACACAAGAAGGTGCATGCCAGAAATCAAAGAGACATAAGCAAAGAAGAGTCACATTAGGGGGGTATACTAGAAAGGGATTCATGAGCAGGCTATTCCTAAGGGGGTTGGACATAGTCAGAAACATGCAGTAAAGAAGATAGTAAAGTAGACATGTTAGTTGCAGGTGAAAAACAAAACCATAGACAGAAGCATATTAGAAACATGACAAACTAAAGTAGTAGAAGAAGCATATTGTTTTTGAAACTGGAATCGAAATTAGAACATACCAGTAGAGAGATAGTAAACACAAAGTGAAAAGAGCCCAATAGTTAGCCTTGGCTTGCAGCCGGTTAACTTAGAACAATAGTAAGTAACACAAAAGAGAGTAGAAAGTTTTGAGTGTGAGAAAGAGGTTAATAAAAAGCAGGATACTTATAGTTTGAAAATAGGTATACAATAAGGCAAGAATCAAAGTTCAGCAATAATTATGAAACCATGTACTAATTAGAATCAAATAAATGCAAGTACTCCCTTAATTAAGGTGTAATTAACCAACGGTAAAGAGTAGGACATGTTTAAGGAAAGAAAAATCAAGTAAGGCATTAGGTACAAAATAGACAATTAGGGGTAAATACACAAGGGTTCAATTAAGGAAACAGTTAGTGAAGAATCAACATATAACATGGTTAACCAAATAAGATAAGAAAACTAAAATAAGGTTGCAGAATATGGAAATAATCGAGAATCAACATATAGCAAATCAGTGAATCAAGGACTCGAAATAATACTGATTTAAGGAGAATAACATAGGTTCCCATGAATAAGAAAATAAGCCAAGTTTAAACAGGAAGAATCGACGGTCTAAAGGAAAGTTTTTCAAATCAAGCCAAGAAACAGGGAACTCAAAATCAATCAAAGAGAGAGTCATGAGTCAGTGCTTAGCATATAAATAAAGTAAGACAAGGATAACCAGAGGTCGACACATGACTCTAGCAAGCATGGAAGTTAAACAATACTGGTTTGACGAGAGAGGCAAGTCTTGAACAGTCAAGATGGACACAAGCACATAGAATCGATGTAATTTAGGCTAAGAAACTCAGTAGAAATATATTCAAGGCAAGATGGTCATAGAAACTCAAAAACGAGAACCGATCAGTCATGCTGATACACAAAACCAAACGAAGAAACCTAAAAAATTAGGGCTTTCAACATAGATGAGTTAAAGATGTAGTAAAATCATAGAATCAGTCAAGATGTGCAAGAATAAACAAGGTTTTAAAAGAAGTTTAGAAACCCTAGTTTTTTTAGAAGAAGGTGAAAAACACTTGAAATCAACGATTCTTGTAAAGAGTCCTAAGGACAGTATAAAACATTAAAGAAACAAACTCAAATCATCCTAGATCTGTATAGATCTAAGAGTTGCAGAAAAGAAATTATGGTTTCGAAAGAAACCCATATAGAGATGAAGAAACCTGTCTAGAAACCCAAGGATCGTAGCAAATACAACATAATTTCGCTTGAAATCACACTGGAGTAGCCAAGAACAGGCGAGTGACGAACCCTAGATGCAAGTCGGCATGTCCCTAGGCCTTTGAAGACCTTAGAGAAGGCAAACATGGCATGAGAGAAGCCATTGGGGGCTTAAGAGACGATGAGAGGTCACCGGAGATAGGAGGCCGGCCTTTGAAGATTAGGGTTAGGTTGAGAGTGTTTTCAGAGAAGAGAGGATTTTAAGGCGGCGATGTATAAAAAATGATTAGGGTTAGGGGGTCGTTTGAAATTAAAAAGGAAAGAAACAATACGGGCCATTGATCTAGGGGTATTTAGGGCCTGGGTCGGGTGGTTTAATCTGAAATTGGGCTGGGGTATTGGATTAAATTGAGACTAAAATTAAAATGCAATTTGGCTAAATTTTAAATAGCCAATTTAACCCTATATAATTTATAATAGATAATAAATGATTTCTTAAAACTAATTTTGTGTATTAAAATGATTAAAAAAAGATATTCAACATTTTAAAAATATAGACGATCAATTTTATGCATATAAATGTAATTATACATTAATAGGGCTAATATTGCAATTATATGCAAATTAGTTTTAAAATATATAAATGCAATTACAAAAAATGCACAAAAATTATTTAAGCAATATTTTGGCATAAATATAGGATTTAGATGATTAATTATCACAACAATAATTTGAAGGATAATTATTGAAAATTTTATAAGTGAAAAAGGAAGAAATATATCAATTTAGAGTTTTTTAGAATTATAGAAAAATTATAAAGACCTTGTGCATACTTATATATGCCTATATATGCTATTGTGAAAGTATATATATCTATAAAAATATATAGGAAAAAATTGGGTATCAACAATCACCCCTCTAAACTTGTCACGGATTATTAGTTACAGCCTTAAACTATTCGTGGTCTTAATTACCCCCTTCAACTAGGCCTTTTGAGAGTCATTACCCCCCTGGATGCTGATGTGGTAAATTGTGTGGGTGCATTCACCTATCACGTGAACCTTTCTGTATATGTGACTTTTTTTGAATAATAAAATATATTTTTACCTTTTTAAGTATTTTACTTTTTTAGATAATTTTTTTCGAATACAATTTACAATAAAACTTGGATAGAACTAGATTATTTTAGGCTAAATTTTTTTATTTGGCTATAAATAATAAAGTTTTAGTTAATCTTTTTTTGAATTTGATCTGAAAATAAAGATTTATACAATTGAAATAAATAGTCAATGCATCTAAAAAGTTATAAAAATACATGGTTTAAAATTAATTATTTTGGCTATAATTTTTTATAGCCGTTGGAAAATAAGCGCGACACAAAGAAAAACCAAGGGAGAATTTTACACTACCTAAGAAAACAAAACAAAACAACGACTAAATTTTTTTCTTCCTCGACTTTAATTTCTCAAGAAGACAGTGGAGGAAATTCATCATCAGGAAACGTCCAAAAAACAAATTTCAATCAAAAGAAACAATACTATTACAAACACACATATACATATATACATTTTCCACCCCACACTTCAAATTATGGCATGTCCTCATGACACACAACTAAAAAGTAAGAGATAAGGGAACTTCCCTGATTCATTTAGCCAGAGTCGGAATCGAAGTCGAGATCTCCTTTTGCTCGCCCGATCTAGTGAACATGTTACGCCCCGCAATATTACGTTGATATTATGTCCCGCCGTACTATATTACGATGATGCTACACTTTGCAATTTTAAATTACGACGATGTTGCACTCTGTAGCATTATACGTTGAATTTGTCGTAAGGAATGATATTTGTCCAAGGAAAAGATTATTTGGAGATTATAAGGATTATGCTATTTCAAACAAATGATGAATAAATTCGTGAAGATGAGAGGGGAAGCAAGTCAAAGAAAATAAATTTTTCGTTCAAGTTTGGCATGTTGGGATAAAATACGGGTCGAGTGTTAATACCCAATATTTATGGACTTGTACCATACAAGGTACCACATGACCATGGTAGTAAGATATATAACGTGTGTGAAAAGTGAGTAGTATTTTAAGTATAAATAATTTTTAATTATGTGGGTAATTAGTTAATTATTGGGTAATGAGACATTACCTAGTTAATTAATAATTAGTGGTTGATTAATTAAAGTATTTGGATAAAGACTAAAGTAAAAAACGTGGCAGCCTCTTGAAACTCATTAAATGACTCATCATTTGGCATGAAAGGTGGCCATTTAAATATTGGGTGTCATCTTTATTTGGAAGAGGGGCTAAATGCATACAAGGGGTGACAGTTTACTACTGGAAAATGATACTACAAGTTTTTCTTAGCTTAACTAGCATAAACATATTATTTCATTCAAATATGACTACACATATGTAGTAACATATTCATATCCCTTATACATGCCTTTATTTGTACATAACCAGCAAAATATTAACATAAATACAAACTACGTAAACCTTGTACACACACTCATGGAAATGGTGCTCTCTTCTTCATCTCAACATTTTCAACACCGACCACGAAACCGTTCCTTTGCTGCATCCAAGAAACACTGTATTGGTCTCAAAGGGGAACTTAGAGGTCAGATAGCAGGAAGACACGATTCCAACGAGATTTCTTAGCACCGTAACAACGTGAGATTTTGCGATTCTAGAGGAGTACGGTGCAACCTTTTCAAGAATATTATACGGATTTTTCCCTATTCCAGGTATGTTAAGGCTAAGCTCTTCCTTCATTTTGGCATGATCTCATAATTACACGAGTTTGATAATGAGACATAAAGAAAAACCATATTCCAAAATTTACGTATATTTTTCTAGTTCTATAGGTTACAATATTCTCCTTATCGGGACTTTATATTCAGTTGAGTATTTTCATCTTCCAGTCAAGAGAGCAGAGAGTTTATATATACAGTACTAAAGTATTTTCATTACCATCGAGCTATAATCGATGGGCAGGCCCCTATTGGGTAATCTATGATCAGGTGGTAAGTTATATACCGAGCCTACTATGGCCAAGCGCCTATGAGCGAGCCCAGTTGATTGAGATACAAAGCCTAGTATGGACGAGTGCCTATGAGCGAGCCTACTACGACAGAATGGTTATATATATATATATATATATATATATATATATATATATAGGGTGAGAATTATTTTACTTATTATATTGAGAAAGTTGAGTCAGTATCAGCAGGTGAGCATATTTTCATATTATCTTTGACTCCCAGTTACTTTCAGTTATTATATTATCAGTTCAGTTTCAGCTTCCAGTATATTGTCTTACATACTTGGTACATTATTTCGTACTGACGTCCCTTTTTCTGGGGGTGCTACATCTCATGCATGCAGGTTCAGACAGACAAACATGTAGACCTCCTCATTAAGTGTTGCCTGCGTCCAGCTTAATCGGTAAGCTCCATGCCTTTTGGAGTTGCCGAGTCTAGAGCTTTATGTACATCTTGTGTATATATGTATATATGTTATGAGTAGGTCGGGAAGCTGTTCCGGTCACAGTATATCCACCAGTAGAGGCTTGTAGACATATCCTGTCAGTTAGTACAATATGTTGGGCTTGTAGGATTTGTATGTATATTTGGTTGGTTTATCAGCTGCAATAATTATGACGGCCTTGTCGGCCCAGCTTTATATTGATGTTTAGTCAGCATTTGCAGTTTTCTTGCAATGTGGCCCATGGACAAAGTATGACATGACATGTTCAGAGTTCCTTAGTCGTAAGTTGGTACGCAAGGATAGGTGAGGCACCGCATGCCGGTCTCGCCCACAAGTTCAAGGCATGACAAAAGTGGTATCAGAGCAGTTCTGTCCTAGGGAGTCTACAAGCTGTGTCTAGTAGAGTCTTATTTATGGGTGTGTTGTACACCACACTTATAAGCAGGAGGCTACAGGGCATTTAGGACTGTCACTCTTTCTTCTTACTCTAGATCGTGTGGTAGAGCTTAGTTGTAAGAAATAAACTTTCTAAACTCTATCTTATTCGTAATACAACGATTCCTACATTCGGAAAGACAGTTGGCAAGAGATATAACAGTGGAAGTGTTAAGTCAGCGGAGCTCGAATTTGCATCATTCTTATAGGGAGTAAATGTGAGGTCTTCAGCAGATCATGCATGTACTGAGAAGTGTAAGGTTATTGATAAGGAGCATTAAGGCAAGAATACTTATCCACTCTTACAAAATTAGAAGGAAGACATAATTTTCAGCAAGTAAAAGAAGCAAGGTGAAGAAGGGTGCGAGGTACCCAATTAATCAAGATTATCATTATTTACCATTCAGGAAGAGAGATATAAGCATTTTGAGTTACCTTCAACAATAACAGAAGTAATATAAGAGAAGGACATAATATCACGATCCGGCTGGGGTTAGAGTAAACCAAGATGGTGAATGGATTGTTTGTGTTAGTTGGCATTTCCGACGGATATTAAAATTGCTAATAGAACTTCTTGTGAGACACTCAGGTGATGCACTTTAGAATATTATGATTAGTTATGAATACTAGGATGATTAAAAAAAATTCTGAAGATAGGCACTGAAAGCCTAGAAGGGATAAATATTACCTTAGTGTGACTCTCGTCCCTAGTAGAGAGAGGACGTTGAGCAACCCGAAGAGGCGATGAATGAAGCAAGGATAGCTAAAAGTGAAAGGATATCTTGTTGACATTTTCACAAGAAAGGGATAGGCAGGAATAGTAGCAGAGTAATGAGAAGAGAGATAAGGAAGAATTATGAGTGAGATGTGATACATGGATGACAACGGTAGAGTGTTACAGAATCTATAGCCAAATGAAGAAAGAGACTAGAGGTGATGGGCCTTAAGACAACAAAAGAGTGTAGGCCATACAGTCACATCCTCATTTTGAGAAAGACTCTAACATGATTAATAGAAGGAAAAGTTATACCCTAGAATACTAGAAATCAGTATGGATTGGTGAACAAGATAAACTAAATATGAATTTGGGACTAAGTGATGCGGTAATAGTCAGCATCATGAGAATTTCAGATTACGTTCCAGCGATAATAGAATGGACAACAAAAGAAGATCCATGATGAATTCAGAGAATGGCCACTCAGGAAGACGCTTCCCTAAAGCAAGCAATGAGAGCAAAGTTAAGCTTAAGGGACTGTATATGCCAGTTACACTAAGTGTCACCATCGCGAGTAAGGGATTTTGTTATCCTTGGTATAGAAAGATTACCACAAGGCGAGTAAGGGTCACTGATGATGTGAAAGGACGCCAAAGATGAAGAGGGAAAAAACATCTATAGGCAGGTCGTCGTAGTTCCAACTCTTAGTACTCCCCAAAATGGGGGAATATGGAATAATGTGGCATTAAGTAAAAAATTAAGTGGATCTAGTAACTATGGAATGATAAAGGAAGAATGCAATAAAAATGAGGAAGGGATGAGATTGCATTTATTCAAGTGTTACAGATATGCTATGATTCCAGAACATTATGTATGCACGGCATCAAGAAAAATAAGTAAGGATTCTTGCCCGGGATTTTATTGATAAATAAGGAGCCAGTACGTGAGATAAGTTAAGACGAAAGAAATAACCCAAGAAAGATTACGCGGAATATGGATATGATGATGGGCCAATGAGTAGTTAGTAGTTAATTCAGGAAGAGCCTAGTCATGACTAGACAAGAAGTTACAGACAAATCAACAGATCATGCAAGATAAATGTAGTAAACCCCAACATGGAGAATTCAACCTCGTAGTAATGTCATTATAATACTTGAGATATATTCAAATAGGAGTCAGGGTAGTTAAAGGTACCGTATAAGTGTTACGGGGATAAAAGAAAGTGCCACTGGGAAGACAATCAAAATATCAGTTCAAAAGCAACCCTACAAGCATAAGGACACGGAGATAAGCGACTATGCGTAATTATAGGCGAAGAAGGACATAAAAAAATCCTCAATAAGCTCATAACTTTACAAGAGTCAAGGGTTCTCCCTAAGTACTACAACAAAAGACTAGCTGAGGAAATAATGGAGAAGGCTTCAACTTAAGCACTAGGACCTAAAGAGGAAATGGTCGTGTAACAACAGTCTCACAACAACATTGTAAGTACTCCAAAGGAAAGTGGCACCTGTTGTGGCTGATGAACGAGAAGTAAAATTAAAAGTTATATTCGATATCATATGAGTTGCACAAAAACTCTGGCATGTGTGGGCACTAAGATAAGCTAAGTATGGACGCAACAAGGGGGCATAAAGACCAGGAAAAGTAATAGCTTACATTGAAAGAAAGCTAAGATGGAACGAAAGAAATTATTCGATCAATGATCCAGAGTTGGTTATGTTATGAACTCACTTAAGGGTTCGAAGTTTTACACATGTAGCATATACAGCCATAGAAGATTCTGGTATACGTTAAAAGAAAGAATTGAGCCCAGGTCATAAATGAAGGATTAAATTGTTAAAGGATTGTATCATGCATATTCCTCAGCACCCATGAAAGGCTAAACAAAATAACTAATACCATGAACCCCAAATCGGGAGATAACTTAAACCGACATAAAGGGTGATCAGAAGAAGGAGGAAACTAAAGAGTTACATCAACGAAGTAAATCAAGAATCTGACTATTGGACCCAAAAGTTAGAGGAATCATGATTAAAAACATAGCAGAATCACTCTTACTATTAGAGGTGCAAGAGAGATAGCACAACAACCATATTCTATAACGGCTCTATGATAAAGCCAGTTAGAAAAGTACAAGCCTTATACGAATTCAGTATGGAGCTCCCACCGGATTGTATAAGCACCAAAGGTGCAAGTATTATAATAGAGCTTTAAATGGTGGATGTGATTTATACCTATGTGAAGGGAGGTGATGAAAGAGAGATAGAAGAATATGAGGTGATATTTTAAAGTAAATAAGGTAAATGTGAACAAAGTAAGAAATACTCAAGTATAGAAGGATGAGAGTGGTCCATACTTCAGGTAAAAGACTAGAAGAGCTGGGATTCAGTATCTAGGAATAATATTAGCATCGTTAGTGACATACCTTCCAGCCTATGGTTTCTAAGTATCGAAAGGTCTAATTAGAGAGTAAAAGAAGAGTTAGAGATGAAGCGATGTCTCGCTTGATATTCCAGAAAAGCATAAGAAAATCGATCACAAACTAAAGTATGATAGAACGACAAGGTTTTAGAAAGACAAGAGTAAGGATAAGAAGAAGGCAAGTGAGAA